>NC_041063.1:16648141-16870507 GCF_900634775.1 Gouania willdenowi | reverse complement strand
AGGCAATAACAACTGGTGTGTTGAGAATAAATAAATACTTAATGTCTCTTATGTTGTACATTTTTCTCTTGACAGGAATGCTGTGAAATGCATGTTGCACAGGAAAATATATAGATTTATGTTTTTAAAAAAAACGTTACATATGTGTGTTTTCAACAGCTATTTTTGAAGAACTAAATTTGGTTGGTTGAATTATTTAAAAAAAAAAAAAAACAAGTGAATTGAGATTTAATGACCATGGCAAAATGTGGGTCCCAGGGAGAGACCAATTGACCAGATTTGGCCCCCCAAGCCTTGAGTTTTTCACTTATGCATTAACAGGACATTATTTCTGTCACTATTAATTTCTATACTGAACTGCATGATGACAAAACACTAGAGTTTGTGGTTTGGAATTCCGAGCACGAGCCCAAGAGTCTCTGATCTGTGGTGAATTATTTGATTAATGAAGTGTAATTAAGTGTAATTAATTAAAGTTTTTTACACCTTTTAATTTTTCTCAACAATAACCCAGTGATGACAAGCTTGTAATTAGTGAAAGAAATCAAATCAAATGGAGCAAAATGAATGAAATGATAATTACTGTAACAATAATCAGTGATGGATCGATAACTTCACTGCCACACAAACATGTATGATGTGTTTATGGTCACAAAAGTGGATTTTTCTAGATGTTTAAAATTGTCACCTGTCCAGGGTGATGGATGGACGGATGCTTTTATGTCTCCACATTTGTCCACATCTTGGAGCCTTGCTTACTTTTTTTGGGTCACCTGTAAAGATTAGACCCATTTTCAAAAAAAACCCATTGAGAATTTCTCCCATTCCTTTACAGAAAAAAACATCCAAATGAGTTTCGACGGTATACGCCACACTCTTTGTATACACAATAGATAGATGAGGCAATCATGGTAAAAAAAAAACTTTCATTACACCCCCCAACCCACGTTCCCCTCAATGGTGGCCTTCTTCTGTGGCAGCGAAGTTAACAGCTGCTATTTTTACACTCTTTCCTGCCTGCTGGAGGCTTATTTGTATTCAGCTCATCGTTATTGCAGTCGCTTACATCCACTTTACCATATATAGAGTTCAAGGTCACCAGCTTAATAACATTTGTCACAATGAAGAATTGTCTGGCGTTTCACTTCATTAGAATCCCATTCCCTATATTCTAAACAGGAACTGTTTCAGATTAACCTAAACAGCAGCTAGTTAATAAGATATTCCCCTTAATAATTCTTATTTATAGTGGGATTCCCATTCATGCAACAAAACTATTTTAGTTTTAATATTATAACACATAAAACTGTTCAGATTCACTTTTTTTTCATTTTTAATTCCAAAACCTTGACATTTACTTTTCAATATCTGCTACTTTGCCTTTATTTTTTTCTACTTGTGTGGAGGTCACTGCTTGCATTAGTTTTCACATCCTGTCAAATTTCCACCTTTTTGTCTTTCTGAACCCAGCTTTGAAGTGTGTGCACCTACTGAGGAATGCAAATCTTCCTTAGCATTTATTCTATTCCGGATGTGGTTACCTTCATCATTAGAATAAATTAAATCCCATTGCTGCTCCATAAACCTGTCATGTTCTCCTCCCTCCTGGTCCATCCCATGTCCACCCCCCACAGCACAGTCTGACAGTGTATTACACCCCCTCACCTTCAAAATGCCTTCCTCCATCACTGCATGGAGGCAGCAGAGACCCATCCGTACCTGATCTTTATTCTCTCAGCAGCTTGAATGCTGGGGCTGTCAGCTCTAAACTCCACTTATCCTGAGGAATGGGAATTACGGGACTTTAACGCACAATTCTAACTGTTGTTAGTCAGTGAGGCTGACAGTTGTAATATCTGCAAGTATTGCCGTATTTTATTGCTCTTAAATAAAACCTGTTATGATGTCAGAGACGGTACTGCTGTGTATTTGTGTCATGATTACTTCTTTATTTCTTCTATTATTATATACAGTATGTCATCACTTTTTAAAAGACTTTGTGGAGAAATTGGCTTTTTCAACACCATTTGACATGGAACAATAACAAAACTAACCAAGCCTTTTAACCTTGTATTGATGTATTGTGGTGATTAACTCCCTTGTTAAACACGCAATGTCAAATCCTGATGGGAGGAACTGGTTTAGGTAGTAGAGTGGTTAGTCGTTCTTGTCTAATCAGAAGGTCGGGGGATCAATCTTTGGCTGTGTATCCATGTGTTCTCAAAGTTCCTCGAGATGGAAACTTGCCTGTAAACACTGCTAATGTAAACTACACCAGTGATAGTCTCTTTACCATTATAAATGATGGAATGTAACAAACATCAAGCTGAGAGACAGTATTGGTAAACTGCTTTCCACTGCCAAATTCAGATAATTAAAAAAAAAAGATGAGAACAGATGGACTGATTTTTATCATCAGTTCAAGTAAAATCTCAATTTTGTTTTCCTGAATGAAAAAACAAAAGTGCATGGTTCTTTGCAAAACCATATTAGTAATTTAATCCACTGGTGTTTGACTCAGCTAAACCGTTATCTCTTTTCTCACAGTGTTAAATATATTCATTTATTTGATGTTCGTTCTTCTGTTTAATTAGTGACATGTAGATGACAAAACTTAACTTATCACAGCAATCAAAATTCATGTCCTGTTCAAACGTCATTTCAAGTGTATTTTGTTATTTACTGTGGGCTTTATTTTAACCCTGAATAAAAGTTTTGTTTTATTTTCAGACAGTATCATAATGTATTTTCTATGTCCGGGTGAGTCTGTTTTGTGAGGAAATGTCATTTCTAAAGACACTGAAGAACGTTTGTTGGTGGACTTTCTTTACTCCCCAGTTGCGTAGATTCCTTCCACAGTTCAAACACGTGTGTGTGTGTGTGTGTGTGTTAGGTAACAGGAGGCTTTAATTAGGTCATTGGGGGTTGGAACTGTGCCCTGTTCAAGGTGAACTCTGCACTTTTCCCAATATTAAGTGGGTTGGACTCCACGTCTACACCCTAGATTGGATTAAGTGGGCATTGTGTGTTGTGATGGAGAGACTGTAAAAGAACCCAATAATCACATTCGAAAGAAGAAAAATGAAGCCATGGTCTTCTTTGGATACATTTATTTTCCATTTTAAACAACAAAGGGATACAAAAAAATGAGTTTTCAAAAATATCCTCTTTTTTCCATTTAAGACGCATCAGTCATCCCCATAAACAGGTGTCAGATTTCTTGCCTCATGATTATTCATCCTGTACTCTAGTCCATATCCTATCGCTGTGTTGACTTATCTGCGAGGATCGAGAAAACAGCTTCTGACGGCAGTATTTCCTCATCTAATCAAATCACAGACAAGTCTTTATTTGCTCGTTGTTCATCCTCAGAGCTCAGCAGAGAGAGATAGAGATACTCCTCACAGCTCCCCTCCCATTGGTCCCTCTTTGGTTGATCAGTCCGACTCCCGTCCTCCAGCCTCCATCACCCGCCTCTTCAGCAGCTCCAGCTGATCAGAGGCCAAAGCTGCTCTCAGGGCCTTGAAGAAGCCCAGGTAGTGAGATGTGTTATGGATCATCAGTAGGACTCCGGCTAGCAGCTCATTGGTCACTAGCAGGTGGTGTAGATACGCCCTCTGGTGGTTTTGACAGCTGTAGCAGCCACACCCCTTCACCAGGGGCCCAAAGTCATCCTCGTACCTGGAGGCCAGTCCCAACACAGCTTATAAAACACACGTTTCATGAACACTGATGGAGAAACGTCTTAGTGAGTCCACTGAGACACAAACCTTTTGTCTTTGAGGTTGATCTCGAAGGGTGTCATCTGTGTTTGATCGTCACGATTAACATTTCCATTTCGCACAACCTCCTCCTCTTTGTTCAGCTCCAGCACTGCCAAATCATACACGAATCTCATTAATCCGACATTAAACTGCATCCCAATCCCCCACACATAAACACAAACAAAAGACAAACAACGACACACGAGGCTTGTGGAGCATGACCTCTGATAAACACAGCAGCGGTCTGCAATTCTTCCTGCTGTTATAATATAATTACTGAGTTGCAATATCTGTGATTACCCAGGCCGGTCTTACACAGATGGCTGCACGTTGTAAAGGTGACATTATGAGTACAGAATATTAATCCAAAGGCAGAGCCGCTGTTTGAGGAGCAGAAGCTGTTTGATGAGCAACAAATACAACAAATGTGAAGAAAATCTCAAGAGGGATGAGGGAATATGTGCATGTGTTCAACAGCAGTGGGTGAGATGACAGACAATGATTAAAAGGCTTAGTGGCTGCTTAAAAGGACCAACAACATGCAGAAATAATGAAAGGGACTGTGTGACGCGTAAACGTAGGGGAGAGTGGCTGATGAGCTTGAGGCTTGACCAAGCTAATAAATGTAAAGCAGGAAGACGTGACTGAAACGCCGAGGACACACTTTGCATCACAAAAGTCGAGCAGCAATGACCCAAAGTAAAGCCCGGACACACTGGGTCCTAAAGGCTGTAGAGATTTAAATAAATTTAAAAACAGATTTATGCATACACAAGAAGAGCATCTCAAAAAACCATTTACAAGTTCTTCCCTCTTTAAAATCCAAGGATCCTAATTAATTTTCTCAACATGCTTCACAATGACTGAGCAAAATATCAACATTATCAGGCAATAATTGCATGCTCGGTTATCAGCATTAATGATGGAGCATGTGGTATCGTATAATTTATCACTATTAGCCACAATATATGTATTTGGATTCAGTTCTTGCTTGCAGTGCCACAGCAAACACACGTTCATCTCTGGTATGGGAAAAAAAAAGAACCGGATCCATTGGGTAGATTAATTATGATTTATTTTACCTATTTATCTACAAAACAGTTGGTTTCTTGGCATTGAATAAAAATAAAAAATAAAAAAAAACTCCTGCCCCTGTGATTCGCACACATCTGTATATTCCTCCACTATTCACAGCTCACTGTTGCACATTCCCACTTCAAGGAATAAAGGTTCTATGAGCTAATATGTTGTGTTCACATTTCACTTTCCATTTGCTAAAATGGAAGTTACATTTTTCTCTAGAAATTGTGTTATTGCCGGTATGCTGTGACTGGTGCTCATGCACTAGATTAGTGTAAAATGAGTAAAATATTTCCTAAAGTCATGCTGTAACAAAGTACTTCTCAACCTTTTTAGCCCGTGACCACCAAAATAAAGGTGTCAGAGAGCGGGGACCCCCACTGTACCTGAAGGTGGTTGAACACAGACATGAACATTGAAGAACAGTCATGTGGAGACGGGGTCATCTATAAGGGGGAATAAAGGGGAGAGCTTTTTTTGGGCCCGTCCATAAAATCAGCAAAATGATGGTCCATTGTTCTATGAATCTGTGATAACCACATTTATTTATTGATCTGAAAAATTTCCACTGTCATCCAGGAAGTTTATTATTATATAGTATATAGTCATCTTAAATATGTAAATCCTTGTTTTAATCATGAATAAAATGAGTTAAAAATGACCAAAAATTGGTGGAAAAGGTGGTGAAATGGGATTTTAAAAACCACAAAAATTAGTTAAAAGTTGTCAAAAACGAACAGAAAAAGTGGCAAAAAAAGATTCAAAGTGTCAATTTTGGCGTAAAAGTGGCAGAAATGGGGGGGGGGTAATGTAATTTAAAAAGTAGAAACAATTATTGGGCATGACAAATCATTAATGAGGTTAAATTGGCAAAAATAAGCATGAAATATGGTGAAAAGAAATTAAAAGAGACAATAATGGGTCAACATATGAGGAAAGGGTACCGAAAATGTCTTGAAGGTGGAAAAAATGTTCAGCAAAGGCATTGAAATTTGATAGCGAAGTGGCATAGATGGGAGTAATGTAGCAAAAATGCATGAAAAGGAGCAAAAATATGGCAAGAAAAAGTGATGGAAATAGGTTAAAATATGCCAAGTTTGGTGTAGTTGCAGAAAAAGGGTAAAAATAAGCAAAAATGAGCTGAAATTGTTCAAAAATTAGAAGAAATGAAGGCATCAGGTGACCCCTTTCCAGTGTCTCGCGACCCCAAATGGGGTCCTAATCCCAAAGTTGAGAACCTCTGTTGTAACAGACAATAAATAAAAGATTTTAGTTCAGAGCTGAACACATATCAAAAGGGAAAAATGGGAAAAATGGAGAAAATTGAGAAAAGGGAGAATGTGCAACAGAGGAAAACTTGAAGAGTGTGAGAAACAAAGATGAAAGAGCGTTATTTAGCCATTCTGCCGAGCCAGAGGAAACCCTAAGTGGGTTTCCTCTTAGGGTGGAGCGCTGAACATCATGTGCTCTGTAATTAGATGAGAAAAGGGAGTTTGAAAACCTGAGTCTTCTCACCTGCATTGAAGTCAATCACCTTTTTCTGTCACTGGGTTCCTACCAAACTTCACTTCATCTGAGGAGTTAAAGCAACTTTTTTAACAAGGAGTAAAGTCCAGCGAGCTCAGTTTTTAAACTTCTTTAGTTTTACAAAGGGGACATCAGTCAGGATGATGGGCTCTGCTGTAATTGTGAAATACACCATTGATTTTCTATCACTGGCTGGGTTTTGGTTCTTAGTTACCTGGATTCAGCAACAGAAAATACACACACACACGTTACTAGACGCATGCACAACCTCATGCATAAATTCATCACATTTATTGCTGAATACAAACTCCTCCTCCTCAATTACAACGTAGATGCACTGTTTGTTTGCTGACACTCTGCACAGTTCAATTACCCAACCATTAAAGTCTGTTTAGACACAGCTGCTGTTACTATAATATAAATCTCCCTTCACACAGGATAAAAAAAGACTAATTATGTCTGTATGCATTTCAAATTCAATCTCATTGGCTCCTTGTATAGAAATCTATACATACAGCTTGGGTCATATGTAGGTAATTCATAGAATCAGCACAATTCAATCAGTCCCCGCTGAATTTAAATCAATAACACCATGAATAGAGTTTATGTTCATGCTCCTGAAACCTTATCATTTTTTTTAAAATGCACTTTTCACTTTACTTTGACATCAGATTATTGCTTAACCCTGTTTCATACTCAGATTTCCCATCAAAAGCTCTTTAATATCTGAGAAATCCAATCCCATTTCTTTTAAGGTTCTTTCTACTAGTGAGAAAAGCTCCCCTGACATCGATTTCTACCTCTAAATCACACACTGATGTCCGTTTTCTTCAGGCACATACTCAATAGCCCTTTAAGTGATATCTGATTGCTTCCAATTATTATGGCCTCAAATGTTATTTTGTGGCTTTAAGCTGACTAAAAGAATAAGTGAAAGGATCAATTGGCTTTACAAAAGAAAAACAGGGAGAATACATTTAGAAATGTCACGCCTTCTTTGATTTTTTTTTTTTTTTTCCAGCTTTCAGTTTTTAACTTTAATCTCGACCATAAAATACGATCACAGCTACAGGGAAAATCAACTTAAGTATTCAGAAAAAAAAAGTTTGCTGTTAATTAAATAAGAACGTCAATGTGGCTGAGAATGAATTATTTAGTTTCAGTGGTCAACTTTTTTGACTCAAATACCCCCTTTGTCCAACTATAACATTTTGCTTAGAAAACTATTTAAAAACAACTATAGAGCATAATGATGGAATGAACGAGTGACGATACATTTTAAAGAATCTCATTTTGTAAATAAGTGGAATGAAACAGTATCTAGTGCAGTGGTTCCCAACCTTTTTTGGATCATGATCCCATTTTGATATCAAGAATTTCTGGCGACCCCAAATACATTTTTTTGATCATGTTTGAGATCAGATTTTTTTTTTTTCAACTGCATTTTAGTTGAACTAGAAATTATAGAAATACTTTTAAAAAAAAAAAAAAAAAAAAAAAAAAAAAAGGAACAATAATTAAACAAATTCAAAAATCTTTTTGAATTTTTCAGAAATTGCAGGCAACCCCACATAGGGTCTCGACCTCAAGGTTGAAAAAAAAAACTGATTTAATGGTTTCTGAATAGATTTATTTCTATAGTTTATATAATTTCCGGTCATCTCATGCCTGGGGTGGGACCAAGACTGACACTTGGATTGTTAATTTTCCACTCTCTCATTCTCAAGTACCCCCTGTAATGCCATCGTGTACCTCTAGGGGTACACGTACCCTCATTGGAGAAAAACTGCTTTAGATAATAATTAAAGTTAAGGTGACTCTTGTCTACCACACCTGCGGGGGGCGCTCTACCTGCACTCTCTGGATCAGGGGTGACGTCGAACCTGAAGCAGAGAGCACATCCTCTCTCTGTCACCTGGAATGGGAAGAAGCCTTCAAACACGTCCACGCCTGCTTCCACACACGCTAGAACCTCGTCAGGTCGTCCCACCCCCGGCAGCAACCTGAGGAGTCACACACACACACACACACACCATGGAATTATGAAAAAAACTCTGAAATCATCAACAACGAAAAGAGATTGTTAAAAACGTCAATCAGAAAAGCAGCAGTAACCCAGTCAGACAAGCATGGTGCACTAACACCAACAGCTTTCATTTCCCCTCTAACATGTGCCTCCTCCAGTATTTACTCTGCTCCCAGTCAAACTCAACCCCTTTGACTCCGCCAGCAGGCACCAAGGTCATGCCCAATTTAGCATCAGATAATGACTCCTCTCCACATCCCCGTAGCAAGCAGCTTCCTCCAACTGCCACAACAACTGGAGGCCAGGGACAGCGCTGGCCCGCAGTGCTCACAGGCAAACCCAGGGTCCGGTTAATGACTGAGTGCTCATCACTTTTAGAGATGCATGGCTAATGCTAGTCCTAGAAAGACGAGTTGGTTAAAAAAACAAAGCAAAAAAAAATAAATAAACATGGTTGTGTGTAATTTTCTGAATGCTAAATAAAACAATACAAGTAATGGTTCGTTTTCTGATAATGTGAAAAAGGACCACGTTAGAATTAGAAACAAAGTAACATCAGAATTTATTCACTGCATCTAATATTTGTTATACTTTTAATAAATGAAATGAAAAATACACATACATGTACGACTGAATGAAAAAGTATTTTCCTCTGCAGGTGTGTTTCTAGTAGCTTTTGTTCTGCCAATGGTGATTTTTGTGTTTTCATTAAAGGTGCAGTCTGCAACAATTATAAAAGTGACTTTCTGTCATATTTGCTAAAGCTGTCACTATGTAAGGGCAGTTTTACATGAAACTAGTAGTTTGTGTAAAATAACAGGCTCATTGAGTCCCGCCCCCTGCTGCTCATGCAGCCTTTGGCAGATTGCCAGAGTGAACCGCGACCAAACAAAAAGAACCAATCTGAGCCAGGATTGTGTTTGATGGGCTGTCTGACAGCTGTTGCTCACAGGCCCCGCCCCTTTCCCGGAGTGCCATCTTTTTTACAGTGTATGGTCTGGAGGAGTAGAAGATGGATTTAGCAACTTTTCTGCTTGAAAAGTAATTAATGCTGCTTGATTTACATTATGCTTGATTTGTAATTGTTACACTAGAACTCTGTAGTGCATGTGTTGTTTGTGTGCCCGCAGCAGCCTCTGTGTGGGCTGCTGTAAGTGACACTGTGTTATTGCTGCTGCTGCTGAGGTGTGTGCACATAAAGAGAGAGAAGCGCTACAGTAACATACTTTTAACAGTGCTAGTTATATTACTGTGATGTTGCTGTCAGACTAACGTTAGCTTGTTAGCTCCTCTGTGGGAGGGACTTTGAAATGTTTGGAGGCAGGGCAAGAGAGCAGCAGGGAGGGAGGGGGAGAGAGGGATCTGAGAGTTGAGTACTGCACCTTTAATGAATCCTGCAATTCATTTGCAAAAGCAATAAAAAAAAAAAAATGCTTTAGATTAAATGTGTCCAACTCTAGGCCTGTGGATCAAATCTGGACCATAAGAACTTGTGATTCGACCTGCATTATGAAAAACATAATGCAGCTTAGTTTCAGACATGTGATAAATGCTTTACACCTTAGGAAGTGTAAGAAATCTTTATTGAAGTAAGTTCAAGTGAATTTTTGCACAATTCTGTCCTGCTAAGTTATTCATTCCATTAGGTTTTAGACTTATTGAACAATTCCAATGAAAAGGTATTCATTTTTCCATCCATCTTCAATTATATTTCTATATCTAGTTTTAAACATTGGTTTATCTTCCTCTTGAGTTCACTGTTGATTGTTTCTTTTTATTTCACTTGTTTAGGGCTCCTCTGCTAAAGCACTGAGTCTCCAATAAAGTCATTATTATTTATTGTTCCCTCATTTCCTGCAGGCAAACCTTGGTTTGTCCTCGGGCAGCTCCTCGGTTACTGCAGCGATAAGCTGAGCCCTCACAGACGGCTCCATGAAGCCCGTCTGGAAACCGTCCAGACAGAAACCCACCACGGGCCGCTTGGCCGTCTCTCTGGCAGAGCGGAGCCTCTCATCCACGATATCTCCTCCTTCCACCACGCCAAAAACCGAGACTTCTTCCAGCTCCTGCAAATCACACAAAGTTATTTACTGACAAAGTTCTTTTATTTTTTGTTTATTGGAGAAAGAAAACCTTTTTGGACAATCAGCTTTCTCATTCACAGCTTTAACAGGCTAGAGAAAGCTCATCACTGAACTGAAGGCCGTATCCTTTTTCTTTTGTGCTGTTCCCCTTTGTAATTCTTCTTTGTCTGCTAAATCAACTTCAGATGGAAATCTGCAAAACTACCATAATGTTTTGTTTAATGGTTTCTGTTAATGTCCCACAGCCAAACAAACTAAACTAATAATTAAGAGTTTAAAAAATGTATCAGAAATAGGACAATAGGAGTCAGAAGAAAACAGAAGAAAACAATATTTTTTTCAATTGCCAAATGAAACGTGACAGGCTTTGGGTTTTATTTGGTACATTTGGACAGGCTTTGCATAGCATTATGTGCAATTGTTTGTGGAATTTATGAGTCAATTAAACATAGCATATGTGTGAGCATGCATTTTTGTTTACATAGCTGCCCTGTAAGTAGAGCACATGCAGAGCAGTTTAGTTTGGTGAAAATAAAGAGGAAATAAATTATTCGCATAAAAATTACGACACTGGGTTATATTTTTCTGCAAGAATAAAAAACAAAAAAACTTAACCATGCAGGAGAGTTTTGATGGAACTGAAACTGTGTGATAGCATTTACTGCCATAAATCATATTTGTTATATCCAGTGTGACAGTTTCTTCTTGATAAACTAGTTTGGATAAAATCAATACACATTTGCATAATTAGGAGGAGGAGGAGGAAGAGGAAGAGGAAGAATCCATGCAGCTTTGAACTAGAGCTAGATGTTAAATGTAACAAGCACCATTTGTCGCTTTACATAAACTGTGAAAAAAGAACATTTGATTTGAGGCGAGACAATAAAACAGCACTTACTCGCTGCTCTCAGTGACAACACGCAAACAGGAAACACATTTAGTTTCACAAATTAAGGAAATAAGTGGACAAAAAAATGCATATATGTCAGATGAAACACAAAGAGCATCTCATAACTCAAACTGCCGTCATTCTAAGGTTCGCAACAAACAGAATGTGCAAACATAAGGACTTTGTAGTATAGCGCGACGTAGACGTCAAAGCCATCATTCAAGACAGCTCTGTCACAAGCCTGCACATGAATCATTTATTGGGTTTTCATTATCACATTCCATGGAGAATAAAAAGACAAAAAGACTTCTTTCTTTTCCCCAGAGCAGGGGATAATTGTACAATCCTTGTGTTTGCAACAAATCAGTGAGAGAGAGAGAGTGTGTGTGTGTGTGTGCGCGCGCTTACAGGCAGTTTGTGGTGCAGCAGCAGACACTCGTCCAGGTGAGCCAGTGTTCGATCCACAGACTTTCGAACTCTTTTGCGAGTGGTGTTGACCTGCCACGTCTCCCCATCGGCCATGCTCGTGTACCAGTCGGGCTGCGTGCACTTCTGGAGAGACATGAACTTGGTCACCGTCAGCTCCATCCGACCGCCGCTGCCCCAAACCGACACCGTCTTAGGAGAGGAGAGGTGAACTTTTTTCATTTTAGGGTAAAAACTTAATATTAGACACAAAATCTGGACAGAGCTAAAATAAAGATGCTCAAACGATGATCAAAATGGTCTAAAAAAAAAAAAAAGGTGCTACTTCTCGCTACTACCCGATGCTAATAGTTATCATTTCTCTAATCTTGAATAACAAGGCCATCTCTCTGTATCTCCATCTGGTTAACAGACGGACAATCAGCAATAAGTACAGTAATTAATTAGCTATAGATTTTCAAACTGGGGTCTAGTAAACTCTGTTTTTAAAACTATGAAAGGACTGGCAGCTCAGTACCTCACAGACCTCAACCAAATGTACACTCGACAGGTCTGAGGGCCGGTTCGTGGTTCCTAAAACAAACTGTAAGACCAGGGGGGACACAGCTTAGGGCCGACAACGGAGAACGATCTGTCCCTCCACGGTGGACTGTTTTAAGTCTCGTCTTAAGAACCACTTTTATTCTCTGTGTCTTTTATTTTGTTTTATTGTTTTTAGAATTATATGCATATATATTTTAACGTCTAAATGTTTTTATTGTCTCTTATTTAATACTGTCAGAATCAGAATCAGTAATGTTTTTAATGGCCATGTACAGTTTTAAGGACAGTACAAGGAATTTGTCTTGGTAGTTGGTGCACAAAACAAACAACAAAAAAAATAAAAAAAAACAAAGAACAAACCAGCAACAATAATAATAATAATAATAATAATGATCAATATAAAGGATGAGGGATAAATAAAGGATAGATAGAGAATAAAGGATATATATATATATATATACAGTGCAGCAGATAATGTCATCATGGAGGTGGTGATCGGGTGGGGGGGGGGGGGGGGGGGGTTCAGTGGGTGACTTGGGGTGTGTTCATGTGGATGGTGGCAGAGGGAAAGAAGCTATTTTTGTGTCTGGAGGTTCTGGTTCTGATGGACCGAAACCTCCTTCCAGAAGGGAGAGATTGACAATTACTGTATCTTATGTGTAGCACTTTGGAAATGCTTGTTAATAAAATGTGCTGTATAAATGAAGTGGAGTGGACTGAAACTCACGGGATCCCTGAGTGATTAAAAACAATCCCTAATTAATTAAAAATACTCAAACAAACTGGAGCTCGGGGCTGATAGAAACTCCTTAGAAAATTCTGACACACTATCATTTAATCCTGTCCGTCACTACCAAACTGTGCAGCTCCTGCTGATAATCCAGCTATCATAAGGAATGCATAATTACCTTCTTGTAGTCACTGAAAGTTGAGACTTACTTCTGGAAGAAAGGTGCAGCTGATCTAAGCTTTTATTTAGGCAATTTTATTTATGCAAATTGTAAAAATACTTGTACATTAAGTTTTTATTTGTTTAGCATGAATAAATGTGACCTTTTGTCTTAAGTTTGCCTTTGTATGTTACATCATTGGAAACAGTTTATTTCAAATTATCTTATACAAACTACATTGTTTTGATGCCATAATTTCCCTTATCACACAATGCATTGTATCAGTTTTTGAATTGAGAATCATTTGAATCGAGAATCGATATTGAACCGTGACTCTAAGACTTGGAATCGAAACGAATCGGGAGACACCCAAAGATTCACATCCCTAATCGTCAGGATTATGAAAGGATTCTTGGGTCAGAAGTCATGGTTTAAACTTTAGAGGTTTGAGAAAACATCACTAACATCATTAGATTACAATAAATTTCATCAGTCATTGCAACCCTGGCTAAATGACTTAACGCCCCCCCCCCCTCCAAAACAGAAAATAAAATTTCGGAAAATCAACAAAAATACGACCAAATATCAAGTGATTGTAAAGAGAGCCAGACTTTAATTATGAAATGTCAACTTTAGTAAAGGGAACTAATAATGTCATGTTTTCAAATTTATTTTAAACTCTTGTTTGTTAATATTCTTAACACCAACTAACAAAATATACAGTCTGACTGCAGGAAGAAAAAAAAAGCCACAGGAGAGGAGAGAAAAATACATGTTTATCTGTTGTTGTTTTCCTGTCTTAATGTGGGAGCACAGCCTCACCTTGTTGGTGGTGTAACCTGCAGGGCAGAGGGCTGCAGGGTCGTGTAGCGAGCAGTACAACACGGTGTCGTGAAGACCTGACAAACACAAGTCATGGCATCACTCCGGGAAACCAAAAGCAGCAAAAGCACAAACATAATAGTAAAGTAAGGCACTTTTCTGCATGTAAATGTAATGACGGCATCTAAAGAGAGAGAAACGTGGCCTCATCAGCTACTCCAGTGTGCGCTAAAGACCAAAAGGTGAGAAAAACAAAAAGGTTCATTAATTCAAATTTTTCAATCGCTGGTTCGGCCTTCTGGGCTTTTGCAGACCGCCCAGCAGTAATCAACTAAACATTTACAACAGGCAACACAACTGTGATTACAATCCTCATTTCAAATCTAGTGGCTTAAGGGGACATCGTACTAAAGCAACGCAACATGAGGTCACTCTTCTGGGGTTACGGTAACTTATGGAAATATACAGGTTCGCTGGGCAAATCCGTTTTTATTAATAAGGAACTCAGCTTACAGCAAATTTATAAGCACCACAGTTTGTCTGTGTGACTTTCAATTTAGCCGGAAGGATTAATAACGCAGCGATAAAGTCATCTCTGGGTAAAAGATGTTGGCGTATGAGCAGCAACCTTTGCGAGAGCCAAATCCAGCGTGAATTCTTCTGCAGGGGTTCTAACAGACTTTCAACAGTGAAAGTGAATATTACAAAAAGTGTGTTGAAGGTGACTGTGAGGGAATATTGTGTTTTAAGATGTTTTTTTTTTTTTTTACTAAGAAGCATCAACTCAACCGTTATTGATTGCAAACTTCCAAAAAAAAAAAAAATTAACAATTAACCATATAAGCCATGAGAATGAGACCTAAAATATCTTTCTCTAATGTTGCCAGCTAAGCTATGTATCTCATTCCTGTTCAAAAACAACAACTTAAACAGACCAGTTTCCTGAAGCAACATTTTTAAAGAAACACATTGCATAAAAACTTCCTATTTTTTCTAATCACCAAACCTGAAAAATATTAAAATACAATCAATATTTAAGAAAATAAAAAGTTGTATTGTATTTTTACTTTAAAACAAAGCAAACATCCTTTTTCCATATTTTAGTTAGATTAAAAAAAAAATAAATTTTTTTTAACCCTTTTCAATAAAAATAAATAAATAATAAAGTAAAATTTGGTCAGATCTGCACCAGGCTGCACCTAGGTGTGTTAATTTTAAAGGTTTTTGTAAAAAGACAACATTTCATATTTTTCGGATAAACAAATTTGGAGAAAACAAAAAAACTTCCATTCTGGTTAAATAACAATTTTCCTGGTAAGTTTTTTAGAGTTTAAAATTAGGTTGATTTTAGGTCTGTCTAATTATTAGTAAAAAAAAAAAAAGTTTATTTTTTTAAACCACTATTTAAAGTATTTTATCCTCACCTTTCACAAGGCCACTTTGGAATAACCCTGTCCTGAAGGCGTCTTTAATCCTGAACTGATCCAGAAATATTATACGATATGAATCACTTATTTTTAATTCAAATAGTCAGACCAGCAACAACAATAATAATTCAAAGTTACATTTTCTGATTCAAAATGGCACACAGGTATATTTATGAACAAACAGCTGCACAATATGTGCCACTTTTGGCTTTTTGTCCTACTAGGGACATCATGTGTGAGTGAGTTTTGTAGTGTGGCTTGTTTAGATGAAGGTCTGTGTTAGGATGAACTTGACAATCAACTTAACTGTGCTTTTCATGCTGTTCTGGGAAGTAGCAAAAGCTGCGACTCGTAAAATGAGCATTTTAATACAAAATAAACTAAGATGTGGACGATATTGGAATTTTCTATATCGGCAAATTAGAAAACTCGATATATCTTGGAATATCGATATATTGCCCAGCTCTAGTACCAACTATATATGGTCCCTGATTGAGAAACAGAGAAGTGCGTGATATGCTTTACAAATGTACCTGCAAACTTCCTGAAACCTTCCTTGAAACTCTCCAACACCTCCTGATGCTCTGCTCTAGATGGAGGAGATACAGAGATGAAACACAGCTCAGTGTGTGTGTGTGTGTGTGTGTGTGTGGCCTACATGTCGGACAGGGTGACCTGGGTGACTGAGGGCAGGTCCTTCAGGGTGTGCAGTGTGTCCTGAGTGAGGTGGGGCACTGATCCGAGGTGGGTGTAGAGCAGACATCCAGGGGTCTCCAGGGAGTGATGGGGTCTAGTCCGGCTGAGTCCTCTGAGGACCCCTAGTCGACCACTGCCCTGGACCACCCGGGTCAACTCCAGATGCATCCTACCGCCAACCAGAGGACTGAGAAGCTCTGATCCAGAACAAGAGGACTCCGAACACCGAAAATAAATAATCTAATCCTGTCAAACTCTCCCTGCGAGAGAATACTTTCTAACAACGTGGAAATTAGCTGCGATGCTAAACACTACTCACATGTGTTAAATGTTATGTCTATTTTACGATTATCATCATATTCTTCACATTCATCAACCGCGTTTAAATAAGCCACATTAATGGCCTTTTCTAAGTTTTCATTACATACTGTATACGGTAGTTTATATGCAGTTTCCTCCTGCCTTTACAGATAGCGACTGACAGGAACTACAGGTCGCGCCAGAGAGTCGTCATCAACTGCGACGTTTTCCTTTTCAAAATAAAAGCACAGTAGCTCGCCAAAGCACAAACCCAACACAGGTTGGATGGAAAATAAAAAGCATGACAATGATCAGAAACAGTCAAAACGCTAATATTCTCTTTTTTTTTTTTTTTTTTTTTTTTTTTGCACAATAATTATTGCTATTTAGTTCTGTTTAGGAATTGCTAACCTAAAGCATGACTAATGCTTCAAATGAATAACTCAGTACCACATCAAATATATCTAATAAATATGACAGACTCGTTTGGATAACATTCAAATGCCAACATTTCATAAAAAGTAAAAAGAGTAAATTGAATCAAAAAGTTTCTCATAATATAACTCAATCACAAACGTTACAAAATTGATTAAATTATATGTATATATATATATATATATATATATATATATATATATATATATATATATATACTGTACTAAATCAATCATTAAAATTTCATTAAAAAGATGCCATTTCACACATCATAGGTCTGAGCTAATGAAGCTAATATAGCTATCTGATTGTAAACAAATTTTAAGAAAATTGAATCTATCTGTCTCTCTGTGTCTGTTTTTAATACTTTTTTCAACTTAATTGATCCTTTTTTTCCCAGTTTTTTTTATAAACAAAATTTTTTTTGTGAAACTACGTCAGATCGGTTTATGGAATCTAGGTTGTCACGGTAACCACGCTCTGGGTAACCATAGGAACGCAATAAAAACAGGTGGTGTTTTTCTGGGACATGTAGTCCTATTTGTTTTAGTTTTTGGTTAATTTAACTGATTATTACAAGTTAACAACCTACATTACCCATAATGCTTCACGACCCAAGTCACTGGCGGTGTTCTCTACCCTCGTGAAGTTTATCGGTTTTTAATGGCGACTTTAAAATATATTTGCCTTGCCTTGCTTTGATATTCAAACAAATAGCAGTACCCTGTTGTAGTTCAATGATGTGTTAGTGCGCTCTGGTAAACATGGTGGCGACATTGTAGTGGTTAGTGGTCGTTTGGGAAGTAAAAATGTCGTTTTCAGGTCACAACCCTCACCTGTTTCAGTGGAAGAAGCAGCGGCACAAAGACAAGGTCGGTAATGGTCTCTGTCCTGTTTATTTCTATAGTCTGAGTGTAAAGCTGGTTTTCATTGGGCACTTTTAAACAAGTCCAGGTGAACCTTTCCAAAACAAGTCAGATATATTATATGTCCCATAAAAACGGTTAAAGTACATTGTAATAAATGTATTATATAAAGTATTGATAAGGATTGACCAAAATATGTAAATCAATAGTCATTACTGAAATCTGTCCATGACACAATTTTTTATCCATTTATTTAATCCTGTATAATATCAGGTTTGCATTATTAATGACAAAATATCCTGCAGTTTTTTCTGTACTAGTGATATTTATTGTGAATAGTACTAAAACATTCATATATTGTTTATTGAAAACTTTTTTGTGCGGCTCATTACCGTTACTTGTGTTTCATCATAAATTGGTAAAATCGATGAAATCACCCATGAGAAAATATGTCTGGTCCAGGTAGTAACCTTAACACTGTATCTTCATTAATTTTACCCAGAAACCATAACTACAAACCAGTGTGAAGTGACTTGCATTTATACAATTTATGAACAAAAACTCTGTGGTGGGACTGGAGCTGGACATCCTGAAGATGGTGGTGGCTTAATGCTTAACAGTCCTCAGCAACATCTACGCCTTGTATATTTAGGTGTGTGTATGTACATGTGTATAATATATATATAAGTGTGGCAGGATGGTAGCCAAGAGAGGCAAGATTTGAGAGAGTGGAACATTGCAGACTTCTACGACAATTACAAGAACCTTGAGATTTCACAGGCTAATGTAAATGAAGAGGTTACTTAGGGATGTCAACATGTGCACACTGCCGGTCATCAAATACCCAGCTGGGAGGGATGATAAGATGGACAAAGAATGAGATTATCGAACTACTGAGATCAAGAAGCGAAAGCTCCTCACCATGCAGGGAGGGAGGGTTCCACCCCAAGTCCAGCACTCTGAGGCTATAGACTAAGTTTAAAGAGGGAGGCCGAGGACTAGTGAGTATCAGAGCCACTATCCAGGAGTACATCAAGAAGATGCTCCAAAGGTTAGTTGCTTAGTGAATGTCTCAGACAAGGGAAACGTGGTAGTGGAGCAAGCAACATGGAGGTACAAGCCCCCACATGGAGCATAATACCACCATTAGATAAAGTAAGTGACTAGAGCTGGGTATCATGGCTTATTTCCTGAATCAATTTGATTTTGTTTAATAAGCTTTTGAATCGATTAATTTTGATTCAGTATTGATCTGTCAAATATATCTGGATATTTATAAGATAGTTCCAACCTTCTGACTTAATTTTGGGCCGGTTACCCAATGGAGTTTCGTCTGCTCATGTTTGCACTGAGTTGAATGCACTCTCACATGGAGCAGGCGCAGTACTCGACTAAAGCGTGAGACTACTGGGGTTAGAGTAAAATTAAAAAAAATGGATTTCAGCACCTATGAATCGATTTTAGAAAATTTAAATGAAATCAATTCAAGATAGATTAAATTGATTTTTTTTTACTCAACTCTATAAGTGACTGATATCAAGAGGTGTCTGGAAATGTCTGCACTACCTGGCAGAAGCACCCATCATGGCAGCACAAGAACAAGCACTGAGCACAATAGACCAGAGTCCACCACAGCAGATCAGACCCAATGAGCCTCTGATCCAGCACATAGTGGCAGGGTGGAAGATGTAGCCAGGATCAGCCTACATGCAGAGGTACAACCAAGTGGTCGGGATAGTGTACAAGGACATCTGTACCCAGCATGGACTGGAAGCTCCAAAGTCTTGATGGGACACACCACTAAAGGTGGTTGAGAACAACAGGTCCTCAGCCTTGGTAACCAACCGAACATAGTTGTTGTTGATACCAAGGGCTTAAAGAACAACTGGAGCTGATGTGGAAGATCAATGCCCACGTGGGAGCAGAAGCACTCAGGTCAGTGACCCCCAAATTGGGAGAGTGGCTCCATCATCCAGGAACAACATCTGAAGCCTCGGTCCAGCAGTGTGCAGTGCTAGGAAAAGCTCAGATACTGAAGAACCCTCAAACTTCCAGGCCTCTGGTAGAGGAGCTGAGGCTGAGGATGACACACATTCATACTACCACCCACCAAGGGATGAACATACTGTAAGATCTTTTGTAATGCCTGAATTCTCCCTCGGGGATCAATAAAGTATTTCTTATCTTAAATGGAAAGAAATCTCTTGTTAATACTATGTATGAACATACTGAGGCACATGTAGAAATGAGATTTTGTGCTTGCAGCTGTGCATGCCTATGCCTAGAACTTGACAGGTAAAGCTTATACTTGCTGCAAGTCAAGCAGACCATCTAACGTTTGAGAATTGATTAAATATCAAATCTGCTGATTTAAAGCATAGTCAAGCCTTCCTATTAAATATTCTGCAGGCATCAGCCTCCCAGCACACATCGCAATTGGCACAGTCTAGCTGCAGATGTTTTTAAGCTTGTCTTAGCATTTGTTTACACAGAGAAAGGTGACCATGGTATATGAACTACACAACAACCACTACTTTCTGTCCTCAACAGACATTTGTGAAAAATGACGATATTGACCATTGGAGGAAGGTGAGAAAAGCTTGTTGTGATGATGTATTTATTTGTGTATCATCATTTTTGTCCTTGTCCTTGTAAACACCTGTGTCGGTTTATTCACAGCGAGTGGAAATGGCCTCTGAGTTTGCAGTGTCTGAAGTTTTCTCCCATAAAAAACCTGGTTCAGGACTCCATAGCAGAGCCATATCACAGCATAGCTCTGACCAGTTAAGAGATCATGATGATGCATACAGTGAAGGTAGGTGAGTCTTTGAATAAAACATAACCGTTCCCACAGATAATGCTACTTTACAGTACAGACACATTGAGCCCGTCCAAAAGCAGGCATGATGATGACGTATCAGTGATTACTTGTTCCAGCTCAGGCTCTTTTAGGGGATTGGTTGGGCAGTAAGTTACGGCTGGAGATGGAGATGGAAGACGATAATGACCTGATGTGTGCTGCAGAGAGGACAAGCTCTGCTGCTGTAGCTCGTGCTCATTCTCCTCAACTGAACGACAGGAATTTTAATGGTAATTATATAGCCACTTAACTAACCTCAATATTAACTTTTCTACACACCAGGAGTAGTTGAAATTGGGTTTGAATTTGGCATTGAGCCTGTCATTATTCAGCTTTATAACTGTACCACATTAGCTTTCATAGAGATCATAAAGAACATCTTAAGAAACAACTAAACTGGAAGGGAGATTTTTTCAGAATATGTTGTAATTATTAAATTATGGTACTATATCAAACTAACATGGTTAAACTGTGTCAAACTTTAACATTTACTTAAAAGCAGTGGATTAACGTTAGACGAGATCTAGATTACTTTAACTAAAAATACATTATTTCTAACTCAATAGTAAACCCAACTGAACCAGAAGTGAATTCATCTAATTAATGAGGATTTATAACATTAATCTTTCTTTGTGCTTTATTATTATTATTATTATTATTATTATTATTATTATTATTATTCTGTAGATTTTTCAGAGGTTACTCTACCTAAAAACTTAGTTCGATTGTACCTACAAGATTACCCCGGGGTCCTGAATACTCTGGACAATTGAGCTATTATTTGGTGTTTTCATAAGTTTAATGATTAGTGATTGGCAAAAATAAATCAAAGCAGTGACATCATACTGATTTTGAGAGATATACTGGGGATAATACTGACTTCAAGGGGTTATAATTACTCTGAGGGGCTCATCTTATGCATCCTCAGTTGTGTTTTTTTTTGGAAAATGCAGTTTAGCCCCTTCAAAATAACAGCTGAGCACATCATAAGTTGTGCTCAGAAACCAAGAAGTTAATCTTTTCAAAATAAAAGCGGATTCTGAGAAGTTTAAAGACAGTCCCTTCAAAATAAAAGCCGATGCTGAGATGGTTGAAGATGACCACTTCAAAATAACAGCTGATCACATGATAGGTTGTGCTCAGAAGTCAAATAGATAAACCTTTCAGAATAAAAGATGATTATGTGAAGGTTGTAGATGGCCCCCTCAAAATAAAAACTGATTTTGTGAAGGTTTCCTGTGTCATCTGCATCCTCACTTATTTTAGTTAGTTAATCATATGATTTTATATCTATGACACACGGGTAACAGTGACATAATACAGGTGTATAGAATTGCTGCTTTTTCCCTGTCCCCTTCACCTCCATGTTCTATATGTAGAACTCTATAACCACCTGGCTGCAGAAGAAGAGCACTCTGCTGTTAATGGTGTGTTACAAGACTTAATGGAGCACCAGGTGTTGGACTCTGTGATGGTCAAAGAATTGGCACTCGACGCTCAGCAGACAAGAAAAAAGTACAGAAACCCGATGGTCACCATGGAAGCACGACACCAGCAGGTGCGTGTTCCTTAGGTTGCATTTCAAGATATGAAATCTATTGGCTGAGAAGTTGCTGTAATGAGCATCACTGAGCGGAGCAGCTGAAATCACGGCCACTTAGCTCTCGTTTTCAATCCTGCTAATTTCTTGAAAGGTTCGGGTCAATAAGGCCCAGCGGGAGGCCGTGAGACTGAGGCAGCAGAGGGAGAAGGAGGCTCAGCAGGAAGCTAGAGAGGAGGCAAGAAGACAGGAGAGAGAGGAGGTGATGAAGAAGAATCAAGAGGAACGCAGGCAGGAGGAGCTGCTGCAGCAGGAAATGGTGAGGCTGAGACGCCAAATGAAGGAGAAGAGAGGGCTGGAACAGCTGGCTCGTCAAAGGTAGGCTATGCAAAGCCACTAATGGCTCAATTAGCTACATCAGTCCCCAGTATAGAAACCATCCAGCAAACCCAGTTCTATTAACAATGTTTGCATTGTGGCCTGCTTCACCTTGCCTTAGTGGATTAACTGCATAAATTACCAACAATCGGCAGGAAAGATGTATATTCTCTAACATAAACAATCATTAGCTGCTTTTCCATTACCCTTAGAAATGTGCAAAATCTTAAAAGCACAATAAAAACTGGAAATGGAAACACCTGAATTTTGAAAAATACTCAAATATCGGTAAAAAGTTTTTATGCTTTAATCACGAGGTATTTCAGATGTTTCGATATTGAAATGCGTCATTAAAGAGCCATAGAAACACTTTTTCTGCATATACATGTCACAGGACGTGACGTACCTGGTTTTATGACGTGACGTAAGGGTCAAACGCAATAAAAACCCTCTAAAGACAGGAAAAGAAGAGATGGCGCAATATACGTAGCCAGAAGATGAGACCGAGTCTTTACTCAATATTATAATTACCACTATATTACCACTATATTAGACAGTAAACAACGGAGGACCTCTGAGGGAAATGAGGGAGAAAGGATTCGACAAGCTGTGGCAAACTCTCCGCAGCAAGTAAAAAACTCAAATGTTAAACAACCTAGGGAAGGAAATAATTGTCCAGCACAAAGAGAGTGAGAGACATCATTATAAAGACATGTGTCTGTTACAATCCAAGTCTCCATTTCAGGCATTATTCCAACCATCCTACTTTTTTTACCTGCTTAGTCTGGATCACCCTGTTCCGGGTGACGGATCATATCCCAGCACATCAACATGTTTACGCCGACTCAAAGAGAACACCAAACTCTAAACTCTGATGAAAATAAAATGCACATTCTCCAACTATCTTCCCTATTCCTGGAGATATTTTTATAGGCACAACTTTGTGTGTGATTTAAAGAACAGCCTGAGGTTTGATGGTCTATGAATGAATAATGGTTTCTGTAAAGTGCTTGAGTGTCAAGAAAAGAAGGAAAATCTAACCATTATTATTATTATCATCAAAATACTTTAAACTAATGATAGTGATAAAGTGTCTGCTGAAAAAAACAATGTATGTTTTCTCATTTGTTGTTTGGAAGTATGTGCCTCAGAATTGAGCAGTTTCACTGTAAACTTTGACTAAATAGCATTTTGGGTAGATTTAGTTGATGAAGTATTGTTTTTCATTATTGTGCAGAGAAAAAGAACAGGCAGCCTCACAGAGAGCAGCCAAAACAATCCACTCAGCCCTCACACCTCTCAAACAGGAACAGCCAAACCAGCAGCTCCTTCTGGAACAAAAGGTCCAATCAATGATTCACATGAACAACCTCAGGGTTCGTACTTGGCACACACGTCACACACTGTGTGGATTTCTGTTTGATGCAACGTTAAATATGTCTGTGTATTTGATGGTGGACAGTGTCTGCAGAGACATTTCTCTAGCTGGTACTTGAGTGTGTTGGACCTGAGGCTACGCATGGGTAAGGCCAAGGCTCTTTATGACTGGAGAAGAATGCTGAGAGCGTGGCGAACTTGGCGAGCTTCGGTGTGGATGGGACAAACGCAGCGAGAGTTAGCCAGGACAGAAGAGGAGCTGCGTAGTGAAAACAGGCAAGAAATTAGCCGCGTTTGTAGCGTTGTATTATTTGTGCAGCATGTCCTCTTAGTAAATGTAATTCTTTTTTTAGACAATGCCAGCTTGCCGTGGAGAGCGATCGGAGGCGATTGCTACGGCGATGCCTGAGCCAGTGGCATCTGTGGTGCCGCACAGAAAAGGAACAACGGGAGCTTCTAGCTCAGCAACAGGAAACCAAACGCAAGATGGCTGCCTTAATCAGTGCCGCGTCATCAGGAAAACTTGCTGCCACAGAAAGTCCCGCCAATCAACTAATAATGGTTCAATCAGAGGCGATAAGGAAACCTGATAGCACCGAGAAGGTGAGAACTACAGCCACTGATTCTCACTTCATCAGTGGTAACACTATTAAATAATGGGCACCCTTCATACACTATGTAACAAATCACACATTTTTTATGGTAAAAAAAGAAAGCAAACTTATGTCAGAATAAAGGAGAGGCCACAGTTTACAGAAGAAACTAATTGCATTGCAGTATATTATTATTGTTATAGATATTTATTATTTATTTATTAAATTTATATTTGAGAAAGTGAAAATATAGAATACAGTTGTTTAAAATTTAGTTTTCATCTTAATTTTTACTTTTTTTAAATCAATTACTAGGCACTTCAGGTGCCCACATTTAAATGCTAGGTGACCCCACATTGAGTCACGACTCCAAGGGTGCGTAACAATGAACCACAGGTTTAAGGAACTTAATGAAATCCAAAAAGTCTTCTTCTTTCTATCTGTTCTACTTCCAACGCTCCTGAATTCAAGGACCGCGCTACACAAAGCCTGGTAACAAGTTCCCCTTGACAACTAGAGCAGAGTAGTATCTAAAACATGCAGGATAGGGCCTCTCCAGGACTGGCCTTTGGCACCTTTCCTCATAGAAGTGTATTTATATATTCTGCCTGAATGACAGTGGTGAACCATGGAGAAGTAGAAGAGAGCATTATGAAGGGGGTGGAAGTCTTGGGCTGAGCTCAAGGGAGAAGAAACCTGAACCAGTGCTGAAGATGAAGAAGGTCGTGGTATATAGTAGAGGGGTCACTGCGAAGAAAACTTTTTATTGCTTACATCATAGATGTGCATATCCAGGGAATAAAATAGCCTAGTGATAATCAGACTTTAGTTGCCCTTTAAGCACTTTTCATATTGAAGACTTATAATCCAATTTTCTCTTTATCCTGTAGAAAGACCTTCACTTGCAAATAGATTCAGCCCCCACTACCTCTACAGTACATCCTAATAGACCCAGACCCCTCCAACCGTGGCAGGTGACCCGACGTGACGTAGCCCCCACTGCTGCCGAGCTCCACTCGGCGTGGCACAAAGTGAAGGCGGAGGGCCTGCCCTATCCAAAGATCTCAGACCTGTCAGGCGAGGGGTTTAAAAACAGACACGCCATTCAGCAGCAGATCATCACGCAGCAGAGGAAGCTGCTGAAGGACCAGCAGGAGCAGATCGCTCGTCTGAAGGAAGAGCGCAGCGTGGCGGGTTGGGAGGTGGAGATGAAGAAAACTGCTCCAAGTGTTAAACAGGTGCTGAAACAACGAAGCTGCAGTTTGGACTCAATGAAGCGGCAAAGGTAGACACACTGCACACATAGCAACTACCATTAGCAAATAGAATAATAGAACATAATTGTATTGTCATTACACAGTTTGGGTGCTCAGGTCCAAAATGTGCAAAAAATACATTTATAGAAAAATAAAGAGGTGCATATTAATTTTTATCCAAGGTATGCATCAGCTTTAGGCTTGACTCAGGGAAGACGACACGCCCCCTGCTTTGCATAGTCCTGTGGGCTGCGCCAATAAAACAACCAAGCTTCTCATGATTGGGCATGGGACAGGTATGCACCAGTGGCTGGAAGAAATAACATCACTTAAAGGGCTGAAAATCCACCAAGGAAAAGAAGGATGTTTGAGAAAGCAGAGGCAAGGGAATCACATTGACCAGCACTTGTTATCAAGCAACCAGTCAAATCAATATTGAAGCAAAGCGATGGGTAGAAAACCACAGTTCGCAGTGCATTAGCACCCATGTCAAGAGGTTGGTACAACTGCAGAAATGCCTGGTTCAGACTTGATCACCCTGTAGCTGGCCACCTTTGATGAGGGTGTCTAGTGTTTAAAAGGCCAAAACACCCCATGATTGAAAGGAATACTACTGATGATGCCTCTCAAATTACCATCCTTCCCATATTTGTGCATAGCTCCCACACCACTCTCAAATGGTAAACCTCATGTGACGACCATCTTTTGGCACAACGGACGGTTAAACATCACGTCCCGTGTTTAATGATTATTCAAATAGATGCATGTTTATTTTTTAACTTTTTAGGAATTAAAACCAGCTGGTATCAATATTAATTTCTCATTAATAAAGAGAACAACTATCAATTATCAATAGTTTTACATCTAAAGGTTGCATATAAAGTATTGATATCAAATATTATCGAGCTGCTGAAATGAAGTCATTTGCATTCATGAATTTTAATGTGTCATTATTAAAGGTCGGTGTGATAAATGAGAGCCCTGCCACAATGCAATACTTTGCCCTCAAGATCAGAGGTTAAATGCTTCATTAGGCAGAGCCAACAAGATGGGGAAAGATAAACCTCAGGCTGAGAGATCTGTCACATTAGGTCAGATAGATGTTTAGGGGTGAAGAGCTTTTTAATAGGATTTATTAAGGAGCACCATAATCACTAACAACATGTCATTAAATATCCAACTGAAATAAAATGACTACCCAAGTATCTAGCTCCAATCTAACAAAGTGACTACTGGTTAATGTTGAGGTATACACTTACTAATATATATTTTCAATTAAAATAATTACATATAAATAATGTTTTCAGTAGAAAAAAAAAAAAAAAAGTGGTTTGATCCTTTTTCACAAAGTCATCCATGTCAAGGTTTTTCAAACTTTGGTCTGCAAACCCCCCGGGGGTCCAAAAGCCATAAGTTTGTGGTCAGCAAATAATGCTCAAACTTAAAGTTTTTCATGATTATTAGTCTTACTTATTAATGAAAACCTATCACTCAAAATTATGAGCAATTTGCTAAACATTTGATTTCCCGCTTTGTCACTGCTTTTGAGTCGCCAGTGAGTTCCAGTCATCTCAGGGATACGTGGTCAAAAGAATTGGGTGTTCCACTTTCAGAGGAACTATGGGAGGAGAGTCTGTCCAACATACAGAAGTGTTCTATAAATTCAAGATATCGGTTAATTCAATTTAAAGTCGTACATAGACTGCATTACTCCAAAATTAAACTTAACAGAATATTTGAATCCGTGTCTCCCATGTGTGATAGATGTAACACAGCCGAAGGTTCACTCTCACATTTATTTTGGTATTGCCCAGTACTGGACAGCTTTAGGAGCGACATATTCAGTTGGTTCTCTAAGCAATATAAAATAAATATTCAACCAGACTGTAAACTGGCGATTTTTGGTTCCTCTGAAAGGACATTGACCCTCCCTTCCCACTGTAAGCAGGCCCTTAAAACAGGCATGGTAGCAGCCAAAAAATTAATCTTACTGAACTGGAAATCTCCATCATCCCCTTGCTTTAAGAGGTGGCTTAATGAAATGGTTTTTGTTTCGAGGATGGAACAGATTCGCCTAAGTAGAGGGAATGCACCTAAGTTCTATGAGAAAACATGGAAACCATTTTTAGATTTGCTGGATGAGACTTGAACGACAAATAATAAGAATCAGACTGCTATGTGGTATTAGCAATTCAATTATTTTTCCTGTACTGTTGATGTACTGATCAAGGCTCTGATCTTCCTCTCAGGGTTTTTTTTTTTTTTTTTTTTGTGTTTGTGTTTTGTTTTGTTTTGTACTCATACCCCTGATGGTATTTTAAGACGGAAGGCACTGGACGACTTTGCTTATAGTATATATCCTCATAGCCTTTGTCTTTACTTCTCTTATTTCATTTAACACTGTCAGGTGGTGTATGCCTATTTTGTATGTAGGTCTTTGTGTTGTTCTTTCTTCCTTTTATTTTGTTAAAGAAATGTAAAAAAGTGAAAATAAAATATTCAAAAAAAAAAAAAAAATTATGAGCAATTTGGTTACCAACCATTGATCCTGCTGCAGGTAAATTAATTACTAAATAAATACATCCTTTTATCTCTTATCAAGTAGTGCATTGATTAGATCAGGGTTTAGGAATGTGGGTGTCTTAATTATTTTTCATACACTTTAGGAGCTTGTTTTCTTATCTTTTTAATTAATTTTAAAACAATAAACCAACCCTTTGTTGGTTACTATCTAGTTTGGTTTTGGTCCATTTATACCCCTCACGAGAAATTACTTACTTTTTACTTTTTAATAATAGTTAATCCCAAAGTCATAGACGAGTACAGATCCAAGTAAACATTTTGTGATTGGCATGAGGATTATGAGGCTATGCTCTGCCAATGTTTGCAAAGAGTCCTTGGCCCCAAATTGAGTTTCAAGAGTTCAGTGCATCACTTAATAGCACCCAAGGAAAAATTAGTTACTGAAGCCAAGTCACAGCACAAGTAGAAATGTGCGCCATCAAAAGTGGTTTTTAGATCCTCAAGGACAGTTTGATGCATTTCAGTTGACTTTGGCACTAGTTGATAGCTTTTCTAAATGAAATTCTGGGCTTCAATGTCAGAATAAAGTGTTGCATCATGACTTCTGACAGACCTCTATATTTCTACTTGTTTAAGGGCATCGGGAGTTACAGGAGAGTTTGACAGTCAGCGCGCACATTCAAGCAAAGCTGCCACACAGCATCCAATCATCACAGGTCTGTACAAACTCTCCTCAATCTCTGAAGTTAATTTTGTAGATTGTTTAAATATACATGTTCCAAGCAGACATCCAAAAGTGTAAAAATGGTGACAAAGTGCAGCAGTGCTTTTTTCTTAAATAACTTGAGTCCCTTAAACAGAGAGATTAGTTTGGTGGACATAAATGGCTTTAATAAGATTATTTTTGTCTTCTTTTTGAATAATATGTTAATGTTTAATATATTCAGACAACTGTTCATTAGCCTACGTTCACACTGCAAGCCTTAATGCTCAATTCCGATTTTTGCTCAGATACGATTTTTTTGTTTGTCCGCTCACATTAAAATGTGACCTGTATCAGACTCTAGTGTGAATGGTTTGCGGCTCCAATCTGACCCGCATTCGCATTGACGCATTTGTCTCAAGTTTTTGTGCAGTGGAGCCGATGAATGAATGAGCAGGTGCAGAAGAGGATGAGGAGAAAGAAAAAGAGACAAATATTTAGTTTTGGGTTTTTGTGGTGCCGATTTGCTCTTAAACACAGACCATTTATGATATGAACCTTCAAGCTCTGACCCCAATCCAACAGAGCAAAAATGAAACAGACATTAGGTCTTTATATCGACCTGAAACTGACAGTTAAAACCTATTATTTTCCTCTTATAAATGACATTTACGCTTGTTTTAGAGGTAAGCCTTGCTTTTATTAATAAACAACTGTTGTCACAAAACAGATCAGCGCACATTAAACACACAGGTGTGCAGTGCGTGCAGGTGAGACAGTGGATCTATTTACATAATCCATGTATCAAATAAAAGGATAATCCATGTTCTTGTGCAGAAAAAAGTTTTATTCAACAGTGGATGCTTCAAGCCTGTCCCAATTCTGTCCCTGTCCCTCTCTGGTTTATGGTGAACAGGGGACAGTGCAGAGGACAGCACTTTTTTTTGCAGCGCAGCTCTAAGCTGTTAATGACGCTAACGTATCAAATGACTATTCACACTGTGGTCGGATTGAAAAAGATCACATCTGTACCTGATTCAGAACCACATATGAAAGTGGCCTAAATCAGACTTGGGCCAGATTTGAGTGTTCACACTGCTTTTAAAAAATCAAATCTGGTCAGTTGACTCCCAAAAAATCTGATTTAGGATACATTTGCCTGCAGTGTGAACGCAGCCCTAGAATACTCACTTTGATTGAAACTTCAAAGTGGATTTCCTAAGGAACAGTTGTCTCAATAAATGAAACGTTAATGTAGACTTACGACATGGAAGTCAAGAAAACATCAAAGCAATCGGCAGACACCTCTGACGAAGACTGGCAGTTGTCAGTTGACATGTCTGGAGATCAAAGAAGATTTCCTAAGGAACAGTTGTCTGAATAAATGAAACCTTACCATACTATTAAAAAGAATACAAAAAAAATCTTGGTGGAATTACTACACGGAAGTCAAAAAACTTCAAAGGAAACATCAAAGCGATCAGCAGACACCTCTGACGAAGACTAGCAGTTGTCAGTCGAAACATGTCAGGAGATCAAAGATTTCTTAAGGAACAATTGTCTGAATAAATGAAACCTTAAAGCATAACTAAGTAACTTGCGCTTAGCGTAACATGCTTAGCGCTCCCCCTAAAGGTCCCTTTTGGTTATGTCACTGTCGTAAAAACTCCGCACACCCCGCCCCACCCCACAGCTACACGCGCACCTTTGCTCTCCCAAGACAGTAGCAACCGATCACTAAAAAATCCTAATACAACAGTGACACTAAGGGTGCTTTCACACATATAGTCCCATGTGACCATGTGAACATTATGAGGAAGAGAGACAAGTAAAATAAATGAATAATGTTAGAGTAATACGGGAGTGTGGATATGTGTGTAGTGTTTGTGTGCTGACAAAGCGGCTCTGAAAATGGATGATGGATAGACAGACGGATGGATATTTGTGTGTGTACTGCCTGATGGAGTGCTGGGTTGCGATTGTGTGTGTGCATGCCTGTTGCCGCAACGACATTACGTGTGTTGCTGCTGAGCTGTCACTGCATGGAGTTGCTCCATAACTCGGACAAAGGTCTTCTCTGGCTTTTTTTTTTTTTGCTGGCTCCGCCATGATTTAAGTTTGAGAAAAGTGAATTTGAAGACAAAACTGTGTGCTGCCACAGGGCTGGTCATAATCTAGCATTAGTTTGTATTGGGCTGCCGTAAAGCAGTACGTCTTGTTACCGGTTCGGAGGCAGGAAAGTTGCAAGTGATGCTTTCTGGCCGGAGACAGCAGAGAGAGATGAAAGACCCCCCAATCACCCCATAAACACTTGTATTACCATCACAGGGACTATGAGAAGGATTTATAAAGGTGAAAATGTTACATAGTTCTGCTTTAACATTATAAATGGCTTTAGGCGCAAAGACTTCTTGGAGAAGTATCTTTTCATTCAATTCAATTTGATACTCGTATTCTAGATAAAAAGTTTCAAACCTATATAAGAATTTATATATGTACTTTGGAGACTAAAGGGAATGCTGACTCGCCCCTCCTCTCTTTGAAGCCATGGAGGCCCGTGCACGCCAGCGTGCAGAGCGGAGAAAAGAAATTGAAGAACTCAAGAGAAAGAAAGAGGAGGAAAGGCTGGTGAGTTTTTGAAGCCATTTTACTTGAATATCAATGCTCTGAGTGATCTATTAAAAACTATTTCAATGATAAATGCATGTTCCAGGTGGAGATGAAAGCTGCCGAGGAGCGACGGCTGAAGCAGGAGGAGGAGGAGAAGCTCAGAGCAGCTGAAAAGCGACGGGAGGAGAAGCGGCTGGAGCGGGAGGTAAGACGAGACGCTCATCGTGTTTAATGGATGCTGATGACGCGCGTCAGAGCAGCAGAAACTATCCTTCACCTGTGATGCTATCCAGAGCATTAACAAAAGGTCGCCGTGTGTGTCTGAGCAGCGCGAGGAGCGGATGCAGAGGCGACTGAATAGGCAGCGGGAACTCACGAAAGTTGCCCATCAACACTATCATAAAACCCTGTTGCAACAGCGAGGCCTGGTGCCATGGAAACGACTCCTTCAATTGAAATGTGCCAGTTTTGAGGTAAATCACCTGCCCTCAGTCCACCAACATATTAAAAACTCAGGAGGCTCTCAGCTCTGCTGAATTGTTGAGGGTACAATACATGAGGATAAGAGCAGATGAAAAATGTATCATCCCTGCTCTAGTGATGGATTAGAGTGATAAAAGACCTGTGACTGTGTAAATGCCGGCTCTCTCTGCTACAAGGGCGACTTAACTTAACTTTGGAACACTATTTTATGACTCAAGACTTAAAGCAGAAGTTTCTTAGCTGACTTTGTGTATAGGTGCAGTAAATCCTGGACACGATGCAAGACTATTGCAAAGCTATTCACTACAACAATCAATTCAGAATCCAAACAACATAACTTACATCTATTAGAACAGACATGGGCGGCTGGAGGCTTAATGCAGTCCTCGGGCTAATTTTGTGCTTCCCCCGATGTAAACCTATAAAATGACAGAGAAATACACAAAACAACTACAATATGCAAAATTACTCAAAAGAAAATTGAAAATAAATGCACAAAAGGACAGTAAAAATAAAGAAAATTACTCCCAAACACAGACTATCACAAATATTTGCAAAAACAGAAAAAGATGCAAAAAAAACTGAAATGACCACAAAAATATATGAAATCACCCATGACTCACAAAAACACAAAATGAAAAGGAAAAATAACAAAAACGTAGAAACCCTTTGTTTTGTGTTAATGCTCAGATTGGTTATTATTCTAAAATGCTGTCATGATTGTGTGATCCGAGGGCCACATTAACATATTTTTGTGGCCCCTGTCATGATCACAGTTTGCCATTCTTGTTTTAGAACATTAAAGAAATCCCATCCAAATAGAGAGAACATACAAACCTAACACAAGGTTTGTATGTTAGGTATGTATGTAAAATACTCAGGAGGAGCTTTATGGTTTAAAATAAATCAACTGCTATGACTGAAGAAGAAATGGGGGTGGGGGGAATATTATATTTTCACTTTGTACACCTTATTTTAAGGTACTAGATTCAGCATTAACATCTTTTTTTCCCACTTATCTTTAAAACTGAGTGTGTTTTAAAGGTATTCCAATAACTACTTATTCACGTATACGAAGCAAAGGAATATTTGTCATGACTGTGAGAGGCACAAACCATGGGATGCGAATTCAATATTTAGCAAACTGTTCCTGTGAAAATAACTCACCCAGAGGCTAAATCAAACACTTCAGGCACAGTTATAAATGACTCGCATTGGGATGCTTTAGTGGATAAATGTGGAAACACACAGAGGTAAACAAACTACAGCACAAAGGCTTTGTAGACACACTGATTTCATCTTCCTGCTTCCGTGTTCATCTTCTACTCAGACATGACATCGCCAACATGTGAGAGGCAGACATAAAAAGAATCTGAGCTCCATGCAGTCATTTGATAAATTGATCAACACGCATTGATGCTTTTCTTGTTTTTGTTTTTTTCCATGCCTGGCAGCTGGCAGAGAATCACCACCGTCTTTCACTTCTGAGACGATGCACACGAGGCTGGCAAGAATCTGTACAAGAGTCTGTGTCTGAGAAAGAAGCCAGTGCTGACCAACTGTACCAACACTTTTTACTGCAGAGGAGTCTAAAGTGCTGGAAAAGAGTGCGTACACAAGCATTTTATAGCCTCAGTATTCATCAGCTATCAAGATGTCTCCTCTAACTGTGGAATAATTAAGCAGCCTTATCTCTGAAGGACTTCTGTGTGTTTTAGCTGAAGGACCTACGGCTGATCCAGGAGGAGAGAGCCAAGCGCTTCAGCCGCACACACACCCTGAGGAGGTTTATGCTGGCGCTGCTGGATCACGTGACCCAGGAGAGGCTGCTGGAGTGGGACCGTCAGGAGAGGGCTAATGGGCACAATAACAGGTCTGCTGCACCACACTGGTGCCAAATGCTCTCCACATGCTGCAATGATATTCCCCATGAGCATTGGTATAAGGAGTACTGATATATCCTACTCAAGTACTGTTACTTGATTGAAATTGTACTCAAGTACAAGTAAGTCATACAAATGGGCTGCTTTAGCTCAGTGTGATCAGAACAAGCTTCTACTTTCCTTTGAACAAATAATTCATACATAAAATACTCACATACAAGTGAAAAGTAGCTGAATAAATGGTACTCAGAGTAAAAGTTACATGTTACTTTCACCCCACCACGGTTCCCTTGCATACAGTAAACATATGTATAAACATAAAAGGGAAGAGACCAAATATTTCACAATAGGAACTTAATTTATTTTCCACCAAGGCATCTGTATAAAATACAAGGTTTGTCAAGAAGTTGTACAATCTTTTTTTAAATAAAATAGCACCAATAAATTCAAAGGTTTTAAGTATTGCTAAAGTTATTAACATTTAGTAACCTCTATTCAATGCTGTTTCAGCACAGTGTATAATGTATGATCTGGTTGGTCGGCTATGATGTGATGCATTTGATTGTTGTCTGGTTAATTCATTTGATATAGTTTCACAATTTTAAAATGAAAAATAATAATTTACTCAGTAACGGTTGGGTGTAGAAATGTAACGGATGACTTTACTTCTTTTAAAACGTACTTAAGTACAAGTAAAATGACTGATTTAGAAATATACTCAAAAAAGTACAAGTACCCATAAAAGCAACTCAGTTACAGTAATGAGTACTTGTAATCTGTTACTTTCACCTCTGCCAATGAGTTCCATGATGAACTAAAGAGACTAGACTGTGTAGCTTTTAATTACAATTGTAAAATGCAGATTTTTATGTAGAAATCTGTAGAAAAACGTGTAGATTGTACCAAATGGATGTTTTTTTTTCTGGGTTTCAGAGCTGTCAGAACATTAGTTTTTAAAGCAGTCTGATGAATTAGACTGTTGATCTCTCAAAAACACTAATGAACTAAATAAAAATTACTCTTTCTTTTCTTTTTTGTATGAACTTCAATAACTTTAGTTGACAGTCCTAAATGACTGGCACACTCTAAAATCAATTTATTTAACTCAAATGAACAAAGTTTTTGATTTGCATTAAAAGAGACAAACAGGTTTATCAATGTTGTAATTTATCAGTCTGATAAACTTCAGTCTGGAGCGTTAAAAGTAATAATTGGAGTGACTCCTTTATACTTTAGCTCGACATTGCTTTGGTGAATAATGATCAGCTGAGCAACGTCCTTTTAAAATTAATTACCAGAAAAAACAGAAAATAGTCTCAGGATTCTTTTGAATTTAATCTGGTTTAAATGTTCCATATTTTGCTTTGTCATCCCTGAATACACAAAAGTCAATATCTAAACACCATCAGCTGCCCACCAGCCACCAACCAACCTCATTTAATGTGAAATCCTCTACTTCAGTGGTATCAACCATGCTATCCTTACAAATCCACTCGAGTTTTCTCCACACGCTTCATGTTCCTCATCTGCCTTTATTTCAGACGAGTGCTGCAGCGCTGTTTCCTGGCTTGGAGGCAACTTCCCTCCCAGCTGCGCATCGAAAGACAGAGGAACAAGCGGCGTGAGAAACTGAGCCGGAAAGTGGCTGAAGTTCTTCCTGATTTCTGCTCAAACAACCCATCATAAAAAAGGTGCAAAATAATGTATGCAAACATCTCAGCAAAGGAGGCGGGGACTAATTAAGATTAGTAACTCTGAGAAATGGAACATAGAAACAGTTAAAAGCTGTAAATTTGGTCATTTATTTGTCCATCTTTTGACCAAGTATTGTAATGTGGCAGTTACTCATTTATTATTTTATATTTTAATGATTATATTAGATTTATGACCATGCCAGTGATTTATATTGAACTTAATTGTCAAAATGTATTTTATGGTGAAATTAATTAAGTTGTGATTAATGGCATTAAGCTGCATCTTTAAACAAGTGCATTAAGTGGCGTTTTATTTTTGCCGTGCTAAAAGTAAATCTTCCTACTTGTGTATTACACCAGGCACTAGAATTGATGTCGTCTAGATGTAAGGTTGGTGTTCCAAGTGTGAAGAGTGGATCCAATGTGAAGTCTGCTGTCCGCTGATTAGAAGCAAAGCTGGTGCAGCTGCACAGTGAGCAGCAGCCAGCTGTCAGTCACAGTAATAGCTGTAATCGTAGCTCAGTGGAATCTATGGCAGTTATCGCTAAGTGTTGGAACATGTGCAGCTCGTGTTTAAGATGAACACACGAGTTATCAGCAGGGGAAGTTTCACCTCATCATTATAGAGTCACGCTGCCCTCCAGTGGACAAAACCAGAACAATCTGTAAATAGTTCATCCTGATGATGGAGTCTTTACACAAGGTGTGAGGTAGAGTGTTTACTTTCCTTCCCTGCCATGGTCATAAACTCGGACCAGTTACCACGGAAACCTTGGTTGTAGACTCCGGTGTCCACGATGAGTCCCCAGCAGGATCTCCGGGCTGTGTTTTCTCGTAGGGCGACGCGTACCTCACGTTCAGTCACATTGGAGCTGATGTTGACGAGCTGAACGAGCAGCAGGTGCAGCAGACCCCCAGTAATTATACTGCTGTACCACGCACAGGTGAAACACAGCGCAGAGCTAGAAACACAGATCACAGGAAGTGGAAGTGATGTCATTGTCACACCTTAACACTTACTCTAGAACATCCTTACCCTGCAGGCTGAATGAAACACTTCTGAATTGGTTGTTTTACAAAAATGAATAAAACAATAAATGTTTAAATGAAATAAAAGATTTAGTAAGAGGTTTGAGTTTTTAATATTTGTGAAATAATCAAAGCTCTGAAAAGTAATGTGTGAGGTTAGGACAGAATAGAGGGCTGCTGTGGTAAAGAACACGTCAGAGCAGGGTCAACTTCCTCCCTTACTTCCTCCCTCTCTGTGTCTGCCAAAGGCGTTAAACACATTTTAAAACTATTAGGAGGAAAAAACACCACATCAATGACATAGGGTGAGGGTACATATTTTCTAGTGTATAGTGCAGACGTGCAAAGTGGTGCCCCCCAAAGTAAACACAAAAATAAACAAAATGACAGTAAAATACACAAAAAACCAGACAAAAATAATCAAAATCACTCCGAAAACACACATGATGACAACAATAACGAGATATCTATAAAACAGAAATACAAAAAATTTAAATGATTAAGAAAAATCTTTTCCCCACGTTATTGAAAGTTGCTAAAAGCATGACGATGTTTTGTAGCTGGTTCCGCTGTCGTGATTGCGTAATGTTACAGTAAACGTTACATTATCATTTATTTTGAAATGTGAGACTAATTACAATCGTAAAATTGGAACATTTTTAAGACATTTTAATGACAATTAGGGCCTTTATTTAAAGTCATGAATTGAACACCTTTTAAGAATTTTTAAGGATCTGCGAGAACCCTGGGTAAAAATTTGAGATGTGTGCAACAAGCCGGTTGGTTTCTTATCTGGTGTCAATTCATCAATACACACTTACTTTAGTCAGTGTCACTGGGCAGTGAAGTTTACCCCCATTATATTTACCAGTCTGTTTCTGTGCTGAAGGACATAAAACTGCTCAACGTAGAGACTCTGTTAACTCATCTTAAATAGCTGCATCATGTAGCTTTGTTAAAAATCTTAAAATAAATGAAAGTTAGATTTGTATCATGTGCTCAAGCTGTTTTACTTTCTGTATTTGTTATCCATTTAGCACACAGGAAGTTGCACTCAAACAGGAAGTTATGGCACATAGGCCGTGTTCGAAATGGAATCATTTTTTTCTTCTTTTTTTGCGATATCGCATACTAACATACTACTCGTACTAAGCTCGACGTCAAAATGAGTATGGAGTATGTTCACATTAGATAATATGAAAAAATTGAGTATGCAAGAAATGCTCAGATGTATACTATATCGGGACATTTATGCAGAATGCACAGTGACGGTGGACACACTAGTCATACTCAACCACCCCATGATGCATTGCGAGCTGAACGTGAAATCATCCTGGCACTGGCTTCAAGCTAAAAATCAAACATCCCCTTTTCAAAACAAAAGCATCTCTTTTTGCCTTCCGTCATTTTAACGCTTTTGTAAATCGGGCTCTTGTTTTGAAGTTCAAGGGCGGCGAATCAACAGAGATATTTAGCCTCAGTGTGCTAACGGTTTTTGTCGTTGGTTCAAAATGGATCTTGGGAAGCTTGGAAGTATACTTCAGTATGATACATTTACTAGTGGCTTCAAGAATACGTAAAAAAAAAAAAAAGATGTTTTACAATACATGGTAAACACTGCTTTCAGCTCATTAAAGAAAAGAGCAATACATTTGGAGTGTTACAAATACACAAAAAACCAGACAAAAATAATCAAAATCACTCCGAAAACACACATGATGACAACAATAACGAGATATCTATAAAACAGAAATACAAAAAATTTAAATGATTAAGAAAAATCTTTTCCCCACGTTATTGAAAGTTGCTAAAAGCATGACGATGTTTTGTAGCTGGTTCCGCTGTCGTGATTGCGTAATGTTACAGTAAACGTTACATTATCATTTATTTTGAAATGTGAGACTAATTACAATCGTAAAATTGGAACATTTTTAAGACATTTTAATGACAATTAGGGCCTTTATTTAAAGTCATGAATTGAACACCTTTTAAGAATTTTTAAGGATCTGCGAGAACCCTGGGTAAAAATTTGAGATGTGTGCAACAAGCCGGTTGGTTTCTTATCTGGTGTCAATTCATCAATACACACTTACTTTAGTCAGTGTCACTGGGCAGTGAAGTTTACCCCCATTATATTTACCAGTCTGTTTCTGTGCTGAAGGACATAAAACTGCTCAACGTAGAGACTCTGTTAACTCATCTTAAATAGCTGCATCATGTAGCTTTGTTAAAAATCTTAAAATAAATGAAAGTTAGATTTGTATCATGTGCTCAAGCTGTTTTACTTTCTGTATTTGTTATCCATTTAGCACACAGGAAGTTGCACTCAAACAGGAAGTTATGGCACATAGGCCGTGTTCGAAATGGAATCATTTTTTTCTTCTTTTTTTGCGATATCGCATACTAACATACTACTCGTACTAAGCTCGACGTCAAAATGAGTATGGAGTATGTTCACATTAGATAATATGAAAAAATTGAGTATGCAAGAAATGCTCAGATGTATACTATATCGGGACATTTATGCAGAATGCACAGTGACGGTGGACACACTAGTCATACTCAACCACCCCATGATGCATTGCGAGCTGAACGTGAAATCATCCTGGCACTGGCTTCAAGCTAAAAATCAAACATCCCCTTTTCAAAACAAAAGCATCTCTTTTTGCCTTCCGTCATTTTAACGCTTTTGTAAATCGGGCTCTTGTTTTGAAGTTCAAGGGCGGCGAATCAACAGAGATATTTAGCCTCAGTGTGCTAACGGTTTTTGTCGTTGGTTCAAAATGGATCTTGGGAAGCTTGGAAGTATACTTCAGTATGATACATTTACTAGTGGCTTCAAGAATACGTAAAAAAAAAAAAAGATGTTTTACAATACATGGTAAACACTGCTTTCAGCTCATTAAAGAAAAGAGCAATACATTTGGAGTGTTACAAATACACAAAAAACCAGACAAAAATAATCAAAATCACTCCGAAAACACACATGATGACAACAATAACGAGATATCTATAAAACAGAAATACAAAAAATTTAAATGATTAAGAAAAATCTTTTCCCCACGTTATATAAAGTTGCTAAAAGCATGACGATGTTTTGTAGCTGGTTCCGCTGTCGTGATTGCGTAATGTTACAGTAAACGTTACATTATCATTTATTTTGAAATGTGAGACTAATTACAATCGTAAAATTGGAAAATTTTTAAGACATTTTAATGACAATTAGGGCCTTTATTTAAAGTCATGAATTTAACGCCTTTTAAGAATTTTTAAGGATCCGCGAGAACCCTGGGTAAAAATTTGAGATGTGTGCAACAGGCCGGTTGGTTTCTTATCTGGTGTCAATTCATCAATACACACTTACTTTAGTCAGTGTCACTGGGCAGTGAAGTTTACCCCCATTATATTTACCAGTCTGTTTCTGTGCTGAAGGACATAAAACTGCTCTGTTAACTCATCTTAAATAGCTGCATCATGTAGAAAAACAATCTAAAAATATAGTTTTGTGCAGCACAGTGGTGTAGTGATTAGATACCATGTGGTTCCTTGTTAAGTAGGTCACAATGTGTAGCTCCAGTGACAGACTGAGGCCCCTGTACGGAAGATCTGTTAGAGTTTCTAAAAAGCCATTTTATTTCATGTTGTGACATGACTGCGTCCTCGGGGTGCGCTGCAGGCTTAATGTGAGTGTAAAGGATCGAGCTCAGGCAGCAGAACCTGTAACTACCTTCCATCTGTTCTCGCTAACCTCAGGCCATCAAGCAGCGCTGCAAATTACACCTTTTAGCAAACGACATGTATCAGGCAGTAACAGGAACATTTCTAGTTCAAAGGTGGGGATGAATTAGTGATAGCCCGATCGAGGTGGAAGCATTTGTAAAATTTACAGAGAATATGGTACATTATTATATTAAAAAAAAACACTTCATCTCCTACAGTTTGTGACAGAATGCTTTGCAGATAGATTATCAGCGTACATTACAAATAATAAATTCAACACAAATATGGCTCAGAAGATGTTTGAGAAGTTTTAGGATCTCCCATTTTTTACTCCTTTTCTGCACATTTTTTTCCACTTTCAAGACATTTTTGGCACTTATAGACCCTTTCCACCTAATGTTGCATATGTTGACCCATTATTGTCACTTTTAACCTCTTTTCACCATATTTCATGCTTAGTTTTGCCAATTTAACCACATCAATGATTTGCCATGCCCATTGTTTGCCAGTTTAAACTATTTGTTACTAAATGTTCCAATATTGACACTTAGAATCCTTTCTTCTGTCCGTTTTTGACCACTATAGTTTGCAACTTTTAACCATTTTCTTTGTTTTTTAAAATCCCATTTCACCACATTTTCCACCATATTTTGTCACTTTTAACTCATTTCATTTCTGATTAAAACAAGGATTTACATCTTTAAGATGACATATGCTAGGGCACAAATAATAATAAACTTCCTGGATAACAGTGGATATTATTCAGATAAATAAATAAATGTGGTTATCACAGATTCATAGAACAATGGACCATCATTTTGCTAACGTTGAACATCAAAAAGCTCTGCCCTTTAATCCCCTTATAGATGGCCCTGTCTCCACATGACTGTTCATATCTGTGTTCAACCACTTTCAGCTACAGTGAAGGTCCCTGGTCTCTGGGGTCTTTATTTTAGGGGTTGTGGTCTGAAAAGGTTGAGAACCACTGTGTTAGTGTACCTGTACTGGTTGTAGACCCCTGGGCAGTAGAACAAGGCTGTGAGCAGCATTTGTTGTGGACACACACTGTGCAGCACCAGGCTAATGCCGTACAGCGACGTCACCACGAAGATGAGCAGCGTTAGCAGGAAGCTGCGATGGTTGTCCCGCCCCACGCAGCTGTTGATCCTTCAAGTAAACACAGTCACACGGAACATTGGACTGAGACCCCAGGGTTGCATAAAATGAACAGTCATGCAGGAACTCACAACAGTGTATGTAACAATGGAACATGACTTAGAAAACAGAGATATAACATTCTTGTAAATGTCATTACCTGAGAAGACAGACAGCAACTATTGTGTAGAAAAGACAACAAACAAAACCACCTCCGTGTTTGAGACGAACCACAATCAGCGAGTGACGTGATGCATCTTTAACTAAACTCACCAGACACAGTGGTGGTCCAGACGCAGGACGCAGGCACTGCAGATCCGACAGTGTCCGGCCCTCAGCGGCTGCTCCAGCCTGCACACCGAGCACCAGTTCTTCCTGCTCGTCTCCTTCAGCTCTGACTCGCTCTGCTCAAACGACACCTTCCTGGGAGCCAAAGTCATCGTCACACCCTGCTTCCCTTCATTTAAGGAGGGGTCTCTGTCTGCTGGTGGACTGTGATACGTCACTGTGCTGTGGACGGCATCACTGTCCGGCCGTACAAACCCAGGTCCTCTCTTTGTGTGAGCGAGAAAAAGCAGCGTTAGCAGAACTCCTACGCTTACTACGCAGAGCTGGAACTGGTCCACATCCCCACGTGGAAACACCTGAGTGAAGAACAGGTAGTACATGTAGCCCAGGGAGAAGAGTCCCAAGCTGAGGAAGAAGAGCGTCCGTCCCTTCTTACGGTGAGTGATGTAGTAGTACCACAGCACCAGGACTGGCAGAGCAGTCAGAACCACTAGGCCCATCAACACATGGAGAGCAGCCATGTGCAGCAGGGCAGGAAGGAGAACCAGTGGAGGGATGATGGACAGATCCAATTTTCGAGCTCCACCCCAGAGCCAGGGAACCCGAACCCGATCTGCAATAACGTCAGCCACCTTGGACAGAGACTCTGGTTTCTGAGGCTCTCGCTTTAGAAACCTGAGAACAAGAATGTTGAATATTTAAAGTCACCAAAGAGCAATATAAGCATCTCCTAATGTCAACTTCACTGTTCCTCCTAAAACGCTTCAAGTCTCCGACATGGCCAAGAACAGAAACCAAAAATATATTTTGGACTTCAGTTACAACATATGTTGGAAACCAGCAAAGTGTTTAAGTACACAGAATGTGTAACCGTACTCTCACTTCAGAACATAACTTTAATTTAACATACAGTCCAAAAGAATTTTCAATTAAATAAAAATTGAAAATAGATATTTGGCGCCAGTGAATCAATAAAGTATCGTTGGCACAACTCTAATAGCTTGGAAAAATGTGTTTGATTTTCATAATATTTAGTTTTCACATAAAGGTGGTACTTTTCATCACGAGGTTGGATAATCCAAAGAGAAAAACATAATAAAACTTGATGTAAACCCTCACCGGTCACAGGCTTCATCCAGGTCATTGCAGTCACAGCAGCAGGCCCCCATGTGGCTGCGTTCTCCACGACTGTTCACATATTCACAGCAGCACAGCGTCGCCTCCTCAGGCTGACTCGTCTTAGCTCGTTTCTTCATGGCAGGAAGCCCTGCAGCGTATTGGAATCATCATTAGCCTCATTAGCATGTGTGTGTGCTCGTGTAAAGGATAACGGACATTTTTCATCAATAAGAAAGAGAAAGAAATGCGTGGAGGGAAGGAATTTTCTCAGCAGTCCTTGTTTAGGTTCCTACTGTTTCCAGCAAGAGTAAAGTTCAAGCACTACAATCAGAGTCTACTCATTTAATAAATGTTGAATTTAAAACAGAAGGACAGAGGCTTCCAATACATTTACCAGATTTGCTCTTTACATCCACTTTCCTTATAGATGTGATATATGACTGTCTTGAGTAAATAAAGTTATTTCTAAATACATTTATGCTTGCTTTTTATTGAAACCAAGCTATTTAGCTTTGTTAAAAATCTTAAAATAAATGAAAGTTAGATTTGTATCATGTGCTCAAGCTGTTTTACTTTCTGTATTTGTTATCCATTTAGCACACAGGAAGTTGCACTCATAAACAGGAAGTTATGGCACATAGGCCGTGTTCGAAATGGAATCGTTTTTTTTTCTTCTTTTTTTGCGATATCGCATACTAACATACTACTCGTACTAAGCTCGACGTCAAAATGAGTATGGAGTATGTTCACATTAGATAATATGAAAAAATTGAGTATGCAAGAAATGCTCAGATGTATACTATATCGGGACATTTATGAAGAATGCACAGTGACGGTGGACACACTAGTCATACTCAACCACCCCATGATGCATTGCGAGCTGAACGTGAAATCATCCTGGCACTGGCTTCAAGCTAAAAATCAAACATCCCCTTTTCAAAACAAAAGCATCTCTTTTTGCCTTCCGTCATTTTAACGCTTTTGTAAATCGGGCTCTTGTTTTGAAGTTCAAGGGCGGCGAGTCAACAGAGATATTTAGCCTCAGTGTGCTAACGGTTTTTGTTGTTGGTTCAAAATGGATCTTGGGAAGCTTGGAAGTATACTTCAGTATGATACATTTACTAGTGGCTTCAAGAATACGTAAAAAAAAAAAAAAGATGTTTTACAATACATGGTAAACACTGCTTTCAGCTCATTAAAGATAAGAGCAATACATTTGGAGTGTTACAAGACAAACTAAGAAATACTGCACAAAAGTAAGTCTATGACGAGCGCAAGGAAAAACTTATAAGAAACAAACCTCAGTGCGCGTGCGCAATCGGAGCACGACATATATTTGTCCCGAAAACCCAGTCGGCGTGACGTCACTACCGGGTGGTGTCGGTGAAAACAAACTTTCAGAAAATTGATACATTGTTGCTGATTTACGATGACGTAAGGTCAACAGTAAAGTCCTGTAGGTTTGAGAAACTCGCTGACTGAAAGCATCAGACGACTTTTGACGAATGACAGACGCACGTGTGTTTGTTTTCACCGAGCTGCGCCTTAAACTGCGTGTAGCCTCACTTCCGGTTTACATCTCGAACAGACCCATGCTTGAAAACGGCAGTCTACTAAATAGCAACACACTGTATACGCGTTTCCGGGAGATTTCTGCCTTTTTTAAGCCAATAAATACACTTTCCCCATCGCTGCCGACATAAACAAACCATGTTGTAGCTCACGTGCATTGTACGTACCTGAGCTGGTTTCCGGTAACATCCACTTCAGAAGGTGCCCTCCACTGTAGCAGACTATCCGCCGTTTCCCCTGGCTGCATGTCGCTCAGTGAGCCGTAACAAACTGTGTTTAAGAAGGTGTTTTTCTTCCAAGCCCAGGTTTGGTGCTGTGTGTACGGTGTCTGCTGATGACGTCACAGTAAGATGCAGCTTCCGCCCAGGCGCGTGAACACTCGCAGCGCGTCCATGCAGTAGAGTGACCCATAGATGTCTATGGACGGACTACTTTTACACACAGCTGAGTTTGTCCCTTCCCTCACAACTGTCTTTTCAAGCCACGCCCCGAGACAGAAGCAATTTTACAGAGTAAAGTGTAAGTTTTTACTAAACTTGGGTCGTATTTTGTGAATAATCATTAATTATGAATTGTAGCTGATAAAACCCTGGGATATATATATATATTTGCCAATAGTGACTTTCATAATTCAATCAAATATTTGAACCTTTTAGAAATGGATGGTTTACATATTAGTGTATAAATCTATCTCATCTGATACTCTGGGATCACTGATTGTAATAAAAGCTTTGTATAAATTAAGTCCATTTACCATTAAAGTAATTATTCTGACTTGACATGGTCATTCATACATTATTCATTGTAAATAGAAGATAAATGTATAAATATGGGTTTTTTTTTTTTTTTTTTAAACCAATAAAGTCAAATAATCTACTGTAAATATTTCAAAAGAATGCCCCGTTAAGGATTTATTCAGTTTTGGCTTGTTTGTACAATCGTAAAAATGTCATTTAAAATATTTTAATTACTTAAGTCCATAATTAATAAAATTGTGGGGACGCTTCCAAATTTGGCTTACCCACAGGAAGCTTTAAGAGCAGGTGAACTGTTTACAAATCTTTGCCTAAGAATTTAAATGTATTCAAATAAAAGGTAAATATAGTTGTGTTTTATATATTTATATAGTTTCCAATTCATTGACTTGCTATATTTTGGTATAAAAGTAATTGTGAGTTTTTGTAATAGTTAAGGTTTTCTGTGGTTAAAATAATTTTATTCAGCCATTAAGTTACAAGTCATTTATTAAAATTTTATCCAATGTACAAAAACTGAAACAATGCCTGACTAGCAGAACTGGTTTAGTATTTACATAAATTAAGGAAAAACAAACATGTGCATTTGGTCTTCACAAGTCAAACACATAGTAAACATCAAGTCACCAAGAACAGATGAATTTGAAAGTTTGTATCAAGTGTTGAGTGCACAGCACCGGTCATAGGGCTACACTGAAATAACTACCGTCATCCTCAAAATGTCAATTTCACTTGATCACATTTGTTAACTTGGCTCAGTGCAAACAGAGGATACAGACAAAGTGATTATATACTCATCATGAAGATGCATTCCATTACTTGAAACACTTCAATTATAGCCCAGAGAACAAAAAGATCAACCCTGAGTCATAGTGTAAAGAGGCCTTCATAAGGCGTGTGCTGCTCACAACAATTCATCCAAACACCACTACACGAGCCAAAGGTAGTGAAGCATCAACATTTCAAAGTTAAAAAAACTAAAAGTATTAACAATTCCTTGTGCCATTGGGATTATTAAAATGCAGAGAAACATCAGGAAGGGTTTTTAGGCACAATCCGTCATTAGAAGAGGGAGGTAGCAGCAGGAAGAGCCGACCACAGAAACCTAAACCTGTGTGTGTCTGATGCAACTCTTTCCTCACAGCAGCAGCAGCAGCGACAACATCCGACACCTCGCTGAAGGCTTTGGGACTGTAACCCGTGGCGACAATGCTTCAGTAATCTGGGACGACTACAGGGCCCCATGAGTGGATACTAAAATTCCTCTGAGAACGTTTGTTGCCGTTGGTCCTCAATGATGGAGTGAGGTGCTCTGTGCCTGTGTCACTGTGGGGCTGACGTCTGATTGGCTACAGCAAAATGGTGCTGTAGCACCATCAGAGAGGCCCGAAGCTGTGAAAAGAGAGACTCGGTCAGCAGCTCCAACACTTGTTTAAGAGTGATTTAAAAACTATTTCAAAAAGTAATTGAGAGAAAACCAACTGCTTTTTACAAGGTTCAGTGTAAACTCAATGGTCTCCATGTTTCTGTAACCACAGGTGTGGAGAGTACTCATTGGGAACCTGAGGGTCGCCGGTTCAAGTCCCAGTGTGGACCAAATATAAAAAAAAAAAAAATGGATGTTGTACCAGTAGCTGGGGAGGTGCCAGGGCACTTCTCGAGCACTGCTGAGGTGCCCTTAAGCAAGGCACTGAACTGAAACAATGCTCCCTCATTGTAAAGCGACTTTGAGTACCCAGAAAAGCGTTATATAAAATTATTGTTTAGTAATATTCTACTGAAGTAGAAGTACGTCATACATAAAATACTCAAGTAAAAACTAGTTCAATAGTTATTTTTGCTAATAAATCTAGCTACGGTTCCCTTGCATACAGTAAACATGTCATGTATAAACGTAGAGGAAGATACCATATCTGGCACAATTAACTGTTCATTTATTTACCACAAAGGCATCTGTATGAAATAAGAGGTTTGTCAAAATGTACAATTCTTTCTTAAAACACCATAAAAAATAATCAGGTTTTAAGTATAGCTATATTTATGAACTCTAAAACAGAGAAAATGCTGTTTTGTTGCCATGCATTACAATTAATCTGGTCGGTCGGCGACGATGTGGTGCATTTGATTGTCGTCTGGTCATTTCATTTTTTATAGTTTCACAATGTCTATTGATCATTTATAACAAAATAATTATTTACTCAGTAGCGTTTGGTTGAGAAATGTAATGAATTAGTTTCTTTCTTTTAAATTTAAGTAAAATTACTGATAAAAGCAAATCAATTACAATAACGCAAGTACTTGTAATTCTGTTACTTTCACCTCTAAATATAGCATAGTAATGGTATGCTGACAAAACAATTGTATTTAGAGAATGTGTCCAAAACTTCTCTGCAACTCTCACAAATGATCAACACATTCATAATTTATGTACCGTAATCAATGACTTTAAAATCCAAAAACAAGCTAAACTGGTGAGAAAGCCGCTACAAGACAAGTCAAATTTATTTTAGTTTGAATGAAGCTCACTATACTGCTGCTCAGCAAAAAACATATGCGAAACTACTCAAATGGCAGAATATTTGCACCGATGACCATAATTTCCCTTATTTGACCGACCTGTTCTAGGAGGTTAATGGAGTCCTGCAGCACTGTTCGTAGCAGGTGAATCTCTTCTCCTGTTTTAAGCCCATGTAGTTGTTTTGGAATAAATTCGGGCTGCAAGCTGTAAAAAAAATGAGTATGCCACTAAAATGTATGTTTCTACAAACCAATACCAAATGTAACATTGATTTCTGTTAAACTTTACACAACACAGGTTACAGACTGTCTCACAGTGAGTCAATAAAACTGAAGAAAGCAGACAAACACCTGAATAATACACCAGCTCAATTGTTCAAAAACCAACCTGGACTCAGTCCTCTCTCTCAGTCGATGCTTGCTGTTCATGTACATGCGGTGGGCGATGTCCTCCATGGCCCACAGTTTCATAAACAAGCCCAGATTGAGAATTGCCAGAATAAGTAGGCTGCAGGTGAAACAGTTGAGAACCATGTTCAAATCAAAAGACAATACACAGAGCCTTATTTTGCACTTCAGGAAAAAAAAAAATTAGAGAAAAAGAATGTACATTTATTGCTTCTTTACAATCTGAATAAATACTTACATGACACTCATCACAGCCACAATGGTACTGATGTTCCACCTGTGAGGGCCTCCCATTTCCATGTCACCTTAGGAGAAGCATGGTTGAATTTGTATTTTAGAATGCAAAACGTATGCGAACAAAAGCAGGGTTGTACTCTACCATAAATGTTTAGCAACAGTTTGATGGCAGGGTGCCACTGGTTTTCAAGGACATTTGGGCATTATGTGTTAAATTGAACATTTCAAACCGTCATTACCCATGTCGCCATCGGCCATTTGTTCTGCATCTTGGCCGTACTGCTTGTTGGGCTTTATGTGCTCTGGTAGGCTCCGGCTGAAGGTCCGTCTCCTCCTCCTGAGCACAGCCATCTTCCCCGAATCTGCTCCTCTCTCGTTCATCTCAGCTTCCTCCTCCATCAGTTCTGCCTCTGTAATACCACCCCCCAAATAATAATACATTAAATTGGATGCATAGAAGAATCAGAAAAAGTCTTACAAACACATCAAACCTCTAAAACTAATCATTTACGATGGGGTCTGACTACTCACCAAGCTGTTTAAAATTATCTTCTATGCCACTCCAGGAGTTTTTGGTGATGAAGGACTTGACCAGACCCCATGGCTGTTTTTTGTACTTGACATCAGTGTACACTCTGTTGGTACATTGAGAGCTTTAAATGCCACTCAATGATCAAAACAAAAATATACCCATTGACCTTACTTCAGTCTACACTTCCGCTTTGAGTTACTGATGATGTAGTAGCGGTTCTGAGTGTAGAAGTAATCATGATAAGGAACGTCATGAGTGTATACCTCCGATTCAACCACATAATACTGATTCTCCTTTGATTCTTTGTACAAAGTCTGAAAGAGGGAAAGAAAAAAAGAAAAAAAAAAACAGGTTCATGGGTCCATGTGCTCATGCGTGAACATCCCATTCACACGGCTGTAAACACACCTGGTACTCTGTGGCAGTTGAGAACTTCCCGACCAGTGGGTTGCTGATGGTTATTGTGTAGCTGAGGCTGCGCTTCATGTTTCCGGAGGCGTCCTTCTGCCACGCGTCAAACCCGACATCTGAACGAAAGCAAATATTATCACCCAAACGCTTTTAGAGACTGAAATGATGAATACTGTTGTTTCGGGGTTGACAGGGCTTACTAGTCATCTTACGGACGTTCATAAACCTGCGAATGAAGCTCGAGTCTGTGAAAAGCAGTTCAAACATTTTGCTTGCGCTCATGCGGAAAACCTTGTTCAGATACAGCCGACCGGACGTTTCCTGGGACTGACCGACTTTTTCCTCTGTCAAGAAAGAAAAAAAATGCACTTCTGATAAGAAAAGTCATACAAGACCATGTGTGCTAGTGTTAGAGTTAAGCACCTTCATCATCACTTTCTGAGCCACTGTGGTCAGAAGCATCGTTCTCATTGGCGTTGAAGTCTAGGGAGTTTGAGGATTGCTTTGAAGTTCTCTCTGTGGAGAACCGCTCCATTAAAGGAACTGGACTACTTCGCCGCTGGAATGCAATGTTGCGAGAATCATCCTGAAGAAATTGAAATTATAAGTACATGTCCAACAAGTTTGAATAATTTAGAAAAATCCTACCAAGATAGGTGAGCCACGCAGGTAAGGCAAGTCCTCCCCTTGAGGTGTGGAAGTTTCCATGGGAGCATTCTCCATCCCAGGGAGGCGAAGGGTTGGGGGGCGCTCCAGTCTCACAAGATTATCATCGCTACCAGTCCTCGCCGTTTGACTGCAAACACAAACACAAGTCAGTGTTAAAAAATGAAAAAGGTAAACACGTTTCATGACACGACAAAAATAACTGCATGCATGTCTCACCTGGTCTGCATGTTTGCCTCTAATATCTGTAAACTCTCCATCTCCTCATGGCTCAGACCCAGATCATACCCATAATGCTGTCTAACCATATGGCACACTTCAAGGCTGGTCAAAGGCTGGAAGGGCAAACAATGTAAGAGCAGATGTCAGAACAAGGGTTATAATCAAACCTGTATCTCATTCAAATTCAGCCCCGGGACGAGGACGCAATTCATGTTGCACAAGAGTTTCAACAGGAACTGCAGCATTCACACAGTCAACATCAGCATGCAACCTGGAGACATGCGGCATACACGGTACAATGACAGCTTTATCTCCACTGGTGACAAACCCACTACAAACGTGCACAGGCAGGTTACTAGGCAATCGTTTGGAGTTTAGCAAAAGTTTATTTTGTTTCATACTGCTCTATGAAAACATTACAGACATGATTAAAACAAAAACAGTTTCTACAATATCATGAGGTAATGTTTTTCAATAAAGTATTTGTGTGTAAACTTGTTGGAATAAACCACAAATATTGCAGACATATTCACCTTAAAGCGGACAGAATTTTAATGCACTTCAGCCTCGGCTCTACTTACATGTCCCAACAGCTGTCAGCTCACTGCGACCTGCTTTCATAATCCGCACACGTTCAGGAAGTCGTGAATTGAACAACAAGTGGCGTAAAAGTGACGCGTCGAAGCAGGTGGATACCGATTAAAGAGGGTGTATAGTGTCCGTTAAAGGCCGGAGCTCGGAGGGTTCGGTCGGAGGGAAAAGGCTTCAGCCACGGCTCTGTTGACAGTGAAGCAGCAGCGGAGCGTCAAGCGCGTTCAGGGGCGGCTCCTCCATGCAAATCAGACTGATTGGCCACACCTGTAGAGGTCAATGAACCCTAGTGACGTCACACAGGTGTTTGTGTGCCCGATCCCCGCGGGCACGAGCCTCTGCGCTTTGCCTGACTATAAAAATAGCGCAGTGCATGCAGACTGTGATCAGGTCCAAACTACAGTGTGGTCACAATCCGGTAAAGAAACACACCCAGTGATGTCGTTTTAACCCTTAACTGGAAACTTTAGTCATTTATTTATTTACAAAATAAAAAAGCCTACTCTGCCCACTAGATCAGAGGTTCTCAAAATGTGGGTCGGGGCCCAAAAATATGTCATCAGTGGATTGCAAGATTCAGTGCCTACATCGCTCCCTTTACGACAGAGCTCCTGGGACGTGATATATGGATGTACCACGACCATACAACATTTGTTGAACATTTCATTAGTAAGCATGTAAAAATGTGACTGTTTTTGTTGTTTTTAATTGTTAATTTAAAAAAAAAAAAAAAAAAAAGGCAAAGGAAAAACCCCCACAAGATATACAATATATATAAAAAACTAAACTAAATACATCAGAATATACATTTCCAGTCATTTTGAAATTTTGGTTTAGAATGCACAAACTGTTTTTAAATATTACACAAAGTACCGTAAAATAGTCCGACCAGATGTAGATGCGTTTCGCGCATGCATTGAAAGGATCTGGCCCGTGAAAGGATCGGGTACCGACAGCAAGCATGTGCTTATACAGGAAAATAAATACAATATATTGTGCTTTTATTTTGAAGAGAAGTTATTTATGAGGGCTGGGACATATTGTGTACAGAATCGATTTTTACCCGATACTTGGTTGCCGGTTCGATACATATTGACATTCTGTTACATTAGGATTTAATATGATTACTGTGATTTTGAAACAAAAGTTGAATCATATACTTCTTGAAACAAAATATGTCATAGTTCACAAAAAAAAGTGTACATCACAAGTCACTCAGTCGCTTTGACATTTATTTGTACATGAAAGTGCACTACACTACATTTACTATTAACCTATGACAACATATGGACAAAAAAAAAAAAACATATATTTTTGGATTCTAGGAGAAATACCTGTATTGATAGCTACATTTTGTCACCAAAAAAATTGCGATATATCGTAAGTGAATATTCTTTTCCCATCAGTATTATTTATGATGCAGAGCGCTGACTATGCACACGTCAAAATAAGTATTTAATTGTGCCAAAGCACATTTTTTTTGCATCATATTCCATTTGATTGAGTAGTCTTTAAATGGAAAAATAATTAACTAGTCTTTTACTATGGTCTACTGCCGGTGGTCATTTATATACATTAATGTAGATAAGTCCCTCCTTCGTCCTATAGACCCCTATACAAATGGGAATGACTGCCGACTGTTCCCAGCCAATAGGCTTCGACTTCGTGTTTTTAAGACTGTCAATCAAAGTGAATGCGGTGCCGTGCAACAAGGCCGAGCGTTACAACAGCAAATGGGTAAAAATGGTTTTAGCTCTTACCTGATCCATAGACTTATATCAATGCGACCTGATGCAACCTTGTTTGGTTCCGCAATGCGCGTGCAGAAAAATAGAGGCGTGGCTTCTGTTAGATTGCAGAGGCGGCGAGAGGGAGGGGGGCGTTGTGTGGCTGTTGAGGGCGGGACATCGAGACATCCTCTCAGAAACTCTGGATATCAGCTTTAATAAACATGATCAAAAACGAATTCTAGAAAAAAAAAAAAAAAAAGTCCCTGGGGTCGCCAGAAATTTGCGATATCAAAATGAAGTCATGACCCGAAAAAGGTTTGGAACTACTGTTCTCAGGAGAAAAAAATGTAGTACATCAACTGCCCAGTATAGGGTTCATATTTAACAGTGCACTAATATGCCATTTATTGTATATAAGTATTTTTAGAATGTATAGTACAACAAATCTGCATCAATTTTAACAGCAAACACTGAAAATGTCCAGCATCTGACACAAACACAAATCAACAGGTATAGTAGATTGTTGTTGTTGACACCGATCACCTTTAGAAAAGTGTTAGAATAAACAAGCAGACCAGTGATAGTGAAAGACTTGTAACACCTGAACCATCGCCTCCTTAATAACACTGTGATTCCAGACCCTAAAATCATTAAAAAAAAACGCATTCATGTTTTACCAACAACCCTTTTTCAACTCATCATTATTATATTATGGTACCATAATCATATTTCATTATTTGCCTTCATGCACCAGATTGCATGCATGTACAGCTTTGTGTGTTTATATGTAGGTGAAAGGTTCCCAGCATGGTGCCTCAGTGTGTAGATCAGCAAACAGTAGCTTGTGTCTGTCGGACTCGTGAGCAAACCTGGAGCCGTGCACGGCGCACAGATGTTTGCCTCATGCAACAGCAGGTCAGTGCGGGTAACATGAACGCAGTGTGTGTCTGTGTCTGGTTAGAGCGGTTCATTGTGTACTCTGAACCTGTTCTGTATGTGCTCCGACAGTGTAAAGTCACAGACCTGTGGGTGGTCTGACAGGATTTAGAGATAATATTTGGTACAAAACAGTCACTGATATGAAACAGGAAGTATTGTTGAACCATGAGAAGGAATTCCTCACGCATATTATGACTGTTGTACAATGATTATCTTATTAAACAGTGTTGGGCGTACCTTGTTTAACAGAGTGTTCTGCCACAAGCGGAAAACTCCCTGGTAACTTTTCTCTCTTGCTGAGAATGATGTGAAAAAGTACTGTGGGAGAAAATAGAAAAATTAACATCACATACAGGTTTGAGTATTTATCAGGGGTAAATTAAACTGCACAGTTACCCTCTCTGTACTTGTACAGATCTGGATTGCGTTAGGAATGAGTCGAGCCGTTTTCTCTCTGGTCATTGATCTGATGTCCTTAAGAATCAGCATGATCTACACAAGTAAAGGTTTGATCATCATTAGTAAACAATGTTCCTTAACTCTATATAGTTCATTTTTATTTTATAGTAGTTTAAACAATTTTTAATGAAGACGACAAATTGTAAAAAAACGCTATAAAGTTAAAATTATGTCGGATAATGTTTTGTAAAAAATGCTTTTTTTAGACAATGTATTTTAAGGGCTGCAAAAAAATAACTTGAAATTGATAACACGTCAATCAACACATGCTAATTGCTATTTTCTTACAACACATCACGCATTGCATATTTAGCCAGCATGTTGGCAGTTAAATTAATCTGTCCCCACACATTTGAAATGTATATTTACTTCCAGAATAGCGTTTAGTTGATTTAGTTATCTTACCAGGGATTTAAAACGTAAGGTTAACCACAGGTGCAGGAGAAGTTAATGCTCTGTAGATGTTTCAGGAGGTGAAGTAGGAAGGTGGCAGAGTTACTGCACAATGTGATTTAATTTTAGGTTGACAAATCGTTATATCATGATTTTATTTAGTGTCAAAATCATTCATCATTTTCATCATTTTGCAAATACATAATTATTTTCTTACAAAGAGCCACATGAGGCTCCAGAGCCACAGGTTGCAGACCCCTGACTAACCAAAAAAATGCCAACATAGCTGCAAAGGTGTCATAATTTAGCCAACGACACTTTATGATAACCTTAATCATGCTAATGACAGATAATGACTGCGTAATGTCAGCCTTAAGTATAAAATTTCATGTAAAGGGTTACAGCATGTTCTTCTTAAATATAGAAACAAATAACTTCACTTTGAATAATAAGGTGAATAATTTATCCCACATTGTTGTATTAAATATATTTAAATAATTGAACTTATTCAAATAACTTACAATGAAATGAACAAAAATGTGCAGTATCAAATTTATAGAAATCTCTTTTTAATAGGTTTACTAAAATTTGCACCTTTACTAAACAGAGCAGGCTTTATTTTTTGACTTTGCCTGCTAGTGTTTCGTGTTCCCATAGATCAGTAATGACCTACAAACTGAAGAATGTGAGCAGGCATGGAGCACATAACCTTCAGCCACACTGTTTCATTACCTTTGTACCCCGAAACACATTGCTGTAGAAGCAGATCCAGTTCTCTGAGAGGTAGAGGCGACCCTGCAGGAGTATGTCTCGCTGGAGGGCACACGGATAGTCTGAGTACAAACACACACACACACAGAGCAGGAGACGCAGGTAAACCTTCCAAACAAATAACACATGATCTAAGATCCGATCACATGATATAACAGGAGAGAATGACAGGTCCATTTCACATGTACAATCATATAAAGATGCTGCCTAGCTGGTTTAATAGGATAGGTTTCCTGCTTTTGCAAGTTCAAATAATTATTTAAAAAAAACTGTTGAATTACGGATTTTCCTAAACACTCATTTCATTTTGGACTACATCCACATAACCTGGAGAACTTTCTCTAATTTTACATCAAGCAATAAAGCTGTTAAGTGAGAAGTATATTTAAATAATGAGCCCATTCAATAAATAAGCCATTAAACATATACATATATATATAATACTGAATGTCTGTTTAAGGTTACAGTTTTGGCACAATGGCTAGAAAGAGATTATCAATTAACAGGAAAATCCCATTGAGATTCAAAACCTTTTTTTTGAGGGAGAACAAGCCAATTATCACTAATTATTACTCACCCACTAATAGCCTTTCAGATACAGAAACCTCTTTGAACAACTTCCTAAACTCCTCCAGCCTCATTTTGTAGCTCGGCAGAGGAGCCTGAGGCGATGCCATACATTGTGCCTGGAAATCTGAGTTCTGGCAGAGAAAAAGACACATTAATGAGGCAGTATGGATAAATAAAATGTGCTAAATAGGACAACGGAACAATGTGTTTTCTGTAAAAAATTATATGAAGTGATTTAAAGCACACCTTTGCTTGGACCCTTCCGTGCAACACCATTTGTCACACTTGTGCAGAGCTGCACATGGTGACATGAACTAAAATGTACGATTAACTTTGTTCATTTCTGCATTCAAACAGTCTTAATTCATAGTTTCACTAGTGGTGGCCCATGAGGGCCCGCAAACACTTTTCTGCTGACCTAAACACACCAATAAACACAGACCTGTTTTTTAATTTAATTATCTAGTATTAAATCCTGCAAAATAGTGCACTAATCTCCACTTTATATGGTAACATACTGTATATTGTAAACGTTTTCCTCCAATCAGCTTCTGGCGTCATCGCTCATCAAATATCTACCCTAGGCCTGCAGAAGAAGAAGTTCTGGCCTTTATAGCTGAAATCAACAGCAATGAACCTGTCGAATCAGCAACTAGAGATGGACGATATAACCAGCCCATTGATACCATTAGCCGATTCTAGCCATAAAACGTGACATCTGTTGACATTGGCGTTGATTTTTCCACTAATATTGAAAAACCTATATGTGATGTCTGAGACATGTTTAAAAAGTTGAATAAGTGTTCTTATTTCACACCCATAGTTTTTAGTTGAGGAATACGTCCTGTGAGGCATTACAAACAAGTAAAAATGTAGCCTTAACCTGGTATTTCTATGGAAATGTATATATATATACACACACACACAGTATATATATGTAGGTAAATATCTGAAATAGAAAGGTTAGTGTTGGACAATATATTGTTAATGAATCAAAAATTTTTGAAGCCACAAAGTTGTTGAGTATATTCCTCTTAATGTTGTACATTATTTAATAAAGTTGGCCAATAGATAGATTATATGGATTTCATTGCTGGTTTTGCAATCAAAAGCAAGACGGTAAACACTGAGAACTTACTTAAATAAGAGGCTTTCAAAATGTGCATATTTTCCAAATTATTGATGTTGTTGCCAAATTACACTGTGTTTGTATTATATTTTAGTCATTGTATAGTATTTCATTGTTAAAGCTTTTAGAAGGTTTTTGAATTTCTTCATTTTTTATTGTTTAAAGAAACCAGCTTTATGTTTCTGTTTTTCTACCAAGGTAAAAATGTTGTTGTTGTTGGTGTTTACACATATGCAATTGCTGTCTCCCTAGCAAAAACAATACATGACTTAACTAAATGAAATGTTGATTATATTTATTTATCATTTTAAACTCTTTCTAAAAGTTGAACATAAGGTGTGTTGCAAATAACACATTCATCTTAATACAGTGGATGATGAGTGCAACATTTAGTCCATTGAGGTGGTTTTATGTGTCATACTGATGTTCTAAAGAACATTTACACAAGCATGTTGACCACTAAATAGGCTGTTTCTGTTACACCCCAGTGTAAGCAATAGCTCAAGTGTGGCCACACCCAAAACATTGGCAGGTTTCTGCTCATCACTTGAGATGTAAACAAATCATGCACCTCTAATGGAAGGTAAAAAAGACAAATCTCATTCTAATGTGTTAGAAAATAAATCTAATATTGTAGACTGATACAAATGTAGGCTATTTATGTGTTAAACGTTCCACTGTAATTGGAGTCAATGGTGAATCTAAAAAATGTTTGCAGTCAATTGATCTCAGGCCATTTTGTGATCTGACTTTTCCCTCAGAAAACTCAATTTAATCTTAAATAACGTTCATTTGAGTGGTTCTAATCTATCCCTGTATTTTACTCTCATTGACAAATGTTTTCTTATATGGTCGCTAGCAAACGCGCACCACATTTTTTTTGGTTTCTGGTTGGCATGGGGTCTTTTAGTAGAAACCTAAAAAGCGGTTTGGCACTGACACTGGTTAAGGAACTGAAATCAGCTCAGTTTCAGAGTTCATCTTTAAAAAAAAGGTCAATTTAGGGGTTCATTTCAGGACCATGCATATGCAGGGTTTAACTAACGAACAGTAAGCAATGGCAACAGCCAGCAACAGATATTAGGGTATAAAAATGTGAAAAATGAAAAAGAAAAGTTTACATTTTAATCACAACTGTCCCCTGGAAGGAACCGAGTGTTGTGTCTTTGTAGCCAAATTGTCAACGCACTCATTAAAGCTGCAGTATGTAGAATTGAGAGACTTATTCTATTATGCTTGGACATAAACTACCTCTTTCTCAAAGTAACAGAAACTCTGAAAACTATCAACAACAATAAGAATAAATGAATGTTTGAGGCTTTAATTTAGTTTTAAACTTGTGCCAAACGAGCTTGGAAGCTCTCACTGACATTCTCTTCTTATATCAAAGGTCATAATGTTATGGGAGATCTGTTATTCGGTTAGATGGTTCAGTTGCAAATATTTCTATTCTTCTAAATTCACAAATTAAATGATTTTATCTGACTTATATGGAAGCCTGCAAGATTTATATGCTTATTTAAGGATTTAATCAGAAATTGTTTAGTACAAGTACATTTTTTGTCAAAACTAGGGATGTCCTGATACAACTTTTTCATTTCCAATATGATACCGATATTGCAGCCTTGCGTATCGGCCGATACCGATCCGATAGCAGCACGAATCATCCATAGTCTTTTTTTCCCTCTTATAAAATTATAATAATTACTTATTTTGTAGCGTGGAATAGTCAGCAACAGTTGGTATGAGAAAAACTGACCAATAGGTTACATACATTTTAACATAATATCTACAGTATTCTACAATTGAATGAAAAAAAATGAATTGAGGAGGTGAAAAATAAATTAAAAAAAAAAAAAAAAAAAAAATCGGACAATCCAGAAATTTGAATCCGATATTCGTTTTCAGGCTAATATCGGATCGGGACACCACTACTCAAAACTACATTTTTCCTCAAAATTTAAGGAATTTTCAGAAATCACTACAATTATTATTATTATTATTTTAAATGATGCAAATTCAACAACCGTTAAAGGCACTTTTTTTCTCTACTGCATATGATTGAGAGAGAGACTTTTTGTCATGTTGTTGATGTAATGATGATTTTACTGATGATTTTAATTGATTTTACTGATGATTTTAAATGTTCTTATTGATTTTAAACAATTGAATGTTTTATCATGTAAAGCACATTGGGTTGCCTTGAGTATGAAATGCGCTATACAAATGAATTTGCCTTGCCTTGCCTTTAGGTCAAATACTAGACATTAATAGTATTGCATTATGCTTAAGGATGTTATAAGAAGTTAATCACATATATTGCTCAAAGAGACTTAGGGCACAATAATGATCTGATTGCACTTTTTTCCTCAAAAAAAAAAATCTGTACTTTTCTGGTTTGACCCACTTAGAACCAAACTGGTCTGTAAATGGCTCCTGATTGGAAGTGACTTTCACACCCCTGGTTGTAATGTTTGTTTGATAACAAGGAATTTTTCCTTACATCATCTTCATCAGTGCTTGACCTTAAATCCAGGGATGCAGTCTCATCTGTGACGTCCTCACTGCCCACTCCTGACCAGTAAGAAACCTGGTCCATCTCCTCAGAGGGGCTGTGGATCATGATCAGCAGGTTGGGTCACTTCACAACACATGGACACGTTTTATTATACTAAATGAATAATGGGAGATCTTTGTCTTCTGAGAGCTGATCTTTAGGAGCTGTTACATGTTGCAAATGTCACCAGACTTAGATATTCAGCAGCAAACACCACAGGGAAGTCATTATCACTGCAACAGAACTGGTTTGACTGGAGAACACATACGGTAGACGTGTAACCATTCAAGTGAAAAGGGAACCTTTTACCTTAAACACACTTTAAGTAAGTAAATGAAACAAGTTCAATACAATCCCATTAAATAAGTTCTTTTTTTTTTTTTTTTTTAATTCAAATGTAGCCATAAATAACTTTTAATGAGGTTTCTGTGCAGACTTTGTCAGGTTATAGATAGTTATTAAATGTACTTTAACTGTGTTTAGCATCAGGGGGTGTTTGTTTTATATCAAACAGACGCTAAAAGCATGTTTTTGGCACAGAGCGCAAATGAAAAAAGACGAAGGCGAAAATAAAAAGAAGCGCACTTACTTGACTCGATAGGGACCCAGGGTGTCTGTTGGTTCCGAGCTGCCCAGTTTGAAAAAAAAAAAAAAAAACCAAAGAAAAGAATAAAAGTAAACTAAAAAATAAATACTAAAAACAGTGAGAGGGCTGTGAAGTGTCCCGCACTGCTGTGAAGCTCCGCTGCTGAGGCTGCAACAGCTTTGCGTCCTGAGCCGCTGAGCTTCAGGTGCATCTCATTAGGCCATCAGATCAGCTGTAGGGAGTTAACATCTCTATCTGTGACACTCATAACTACTGCTCTATGGAGGCTGTCAGTGACCTCTCCCCACGTGGCTCATCCCACACTGCCAAACACACCACTTTTACCACTTATGGAGCTATAATTTGCATTTTAAAACACTGAGCTCTGAACTCAGCTACTTTTTAAGAGTGCACAATTAACATTTAATTAAAAATAATAATAATAAAAATCGGATTCTAAACCCAGGTAAGACAGACATTGTAACAAGTGGCCAAAAAAAAAAAATGGTCCAAAAGTGACAAAAACATTGACTAAAATGGGCAAATAAAGAGGAACCAGGTGGTATGTAATGGCAAAGGGTAGCTTAAATAGGCAAAATGTGGCGAACAATAGTGAAAAAGGGGCAAAAATGTAGAGAAAAGGGAAAACAAGTGGTATTTATTAAGCAAAAGTTTGCTTATTTGGATGAAAAGTGGGCAAATTATTTTTAAGAAAGGACAAAAATTGGACAAGTGTCAAAAAGAACTCGCAAAAATATGAAAAAAGGATATTTATTAGAGAAAGGTAGCTAAAATTTGAAGGGAAAAAAAGTGTCAAAAGGGGCAAAAATAGGACTAATGAAGTTGCAAAATGGCCAAAGGAAATAGGGAAAAAGTTTTCTCCTTTTAAGGTTTTCTGAGAGAATTATAATTCAAATTGAGACAAAGAGCCACATGTTGAGCATCACTGAGTTAATAATGGCTTTTACATGGTGTCATATAGTGGTTGGTCTGGACAGAAAATGCCAGGACTGATTTTTTGTCCCAGTCCACCCCTGACAAACATTATTTGAATAAATACATTGAATTGGTGTAATAAAATCTATATAGATAGATAAAAAGGTCTAACAGTCCATTTTTAAAAGGCATATGCTGAAGAGCCTTTATTTTTGTACTCATTTTGTTAAAAAAAGGAGCATGTTTACCTGCACATCCACCAACCTGTCGTGCCCCAAGTCCTCACCAAAAAGTCTTATGACAAACCTATAGCAACAAGATGTACATTAACTGATAGAAAACCCAGGATCCTACCAAGTATGTGGATGCTACTTATAGTAAAACCACATGTGGTTGATCTTACACACTATAATGTCCTCTGTGCTTCAAAATTTATAGAAATGAATCTAAACATGCAATAATTAATTTCATTATTCCAAATACTACAGCACACCTTCACAGGTCCATGCCTGAATGGCTCTACAGGTCTTTGCAGTTTTGTTCTAAAATCTAATTCCTAGACAAATGTAAACAGAACACAAGACATTTACCATTAGTCATGTTTGAGTCACGCAATAATACACCATTAATGTTCTTTTCCAACTTGAAATCTTGTCCCTGTTTTAAGCTATGTTTAGCTCTGTGTGCTATGAGTAATGTGTGAAATGCAGTGGGACCAGTTCAACAACACAAGGAGCATCTGACACAAAGAAAGGAAGCTGACAGACAAACAATAACACAGATTATGTTTTCACCCATAATTTAATTCTTTAGGAGTGATATGATGAATGACGTGGACAGCACAGCGTCAACAACCATACTGTCAAGTACACAACACGGACAGCGTTTCAAACACAATTCTTCATAACAAAAAACAACAAAGCTTTTACAACAAAACGCTTGCAATAAATAGATTAATACTCTTCTGTACAGATGGTGCCAGAAAACAATGCATAATCCAGCAATCCTCTTCAGAGGAGCAACACGTATTCACACTGAAATCATGTAAACAGAGCAAAGGAAGAATTTTTTTTCCTGAACAAACTAGGAGCTCACGCACAACCAGCGACCATGGCGACGATCCAGAGAGATCTGATATGAGGCCACGAATAACTAGGAATACAGGTCTGTTGAATCTCCACATGGAACTTCACACTCACTCATGCAGGAGCACAGGGGAACACACACAGGTTCAGGGCGTAGAGGGAGAGTGAATGACGAGGTTGGAGAGGAAAAACTGGAAATGTGAGAGAAGGAGAGTCTATTCCTCCAATGTGCGGAAGCCGTTCTGCATGTCCTCCAACAGCTGAGCGTAGTCGGCCTTTATCTTGGCCTCACCGTCCTTCACCGGGTCCTGAAACGCAGCATTATCAGAACAGATATTTGTTTATGAAAGGAGTAAAAGTAAAAAGTCACCAAAAAAATACATTCTCAAGTAAAGTACGGATACCAGAAAAAACTACTTAAGTACAGTAACAAAGTATTTGTCATCTCTGGGTGAAAGTAACAGATTACAAGTTACTGTAATTGAGTACCTTTTATGGGTACTTGTACTTTTTTGAGTATATTTCTAAATCAATAATTTTACTGGTATTGAAGTACGTTTTAAAAGAAGTAAAGTAATTTGTCACATTTCTACACCCAACCGTTACTGAGTAAATTATTATTTTTTGTTTTAAAATGATCAACGGACATTGTGAAACTACAAAAAATGAAATGACCAGACAACAAAATAAAATAAAACAAAATAAAATAATAATTTAACATGTTTTGCATTCTATTTACTTTTAAAACGCTTTATCTAAATAGTTTTAAATGACTTATTTGATGGGTAAAAAAATTATAAAACCTCTGAGAAATATTCCAATAAGTTTTGTCTTTAATAAAAAGCGCAGATTGAACTTTTGACCCAAACATACTTTGAATTTCATGGAGCTGATCTTGTAGAGGATCTCTCCCATGTTCTCCCTGATTATGGCCCAGGTGATCTTGTTGTCGCTCTGAGCCGTGGTCTCCACTGCGTGTCGTGCCATGTCGTAGAAAGAGATCATGTTGGACAGTATTCCCACTGTCTTGTAGAAAGGACAGAATCTGATGAAGAAGAAAAGGTAGTGAGAGCTAAGAAAACTACGTAGTATAGGACACGTGTCAAACTCCAGGCCCGGGGGCCAAATACGGCCCGCAGGAGACAGAAAAAATGACAGAAAAACATGACTTATTGTGTAAATTACCAAATAATCCAGTTGTAGATATCTCAAAATCCAGCAGGGAGTGATATTAAAAACTAGGGTACAATTCATTTTAAATTAGCTCTTTTTCCTTCTTGCAATCTGTGGCCCACTTGAGATCAAACTGGTCCATATTTGGCCCCTGAACTCAAATGAGTTTGACATCTCTGCAGTAAAGGATCACTTGTTCATCATAAGTCCAAAGATTAGTTAAATAATATAAAAAACCAAACATGTTACCTGTCATAGGGGGTGTATCCATTCTGCTGTAGGAAGTCATCTTTGATCAGTTTGGCCACTTCCAGGGTGATCTTATCCGTTTCCGCAAGTGATGCCTTCACAGGTTACATCATATTTTTTAAAACAATGCAGGACTTCCAATGAGCAGTATGAGATAATTAGAGAGCGAGAGGACAAATTCACCTTTCCAACCAGCTGTACGATCTCTGCCAGGTCCTCCTCCTCCTGCAGGATCTCCTTCGCTTTGGTGCGCAGCGGCACAAACTCAGGGAAGTGCTTGTCATAGTATTCGTCCAGAGCGCGAGTGTATTTGCTGTAGCTGATGAGCCAGTTGACAGAGGGGAAGTGCTTCCTCTGAGCCAGCTTCTTGTCCAGACCCCAGAACACCTGTGAGACCAGGAACCAGTTACACTGTAGCACACGAAGCTGATCTCCTTCATTAAACAACAACATCCTGAAGTGATCTTTTACCTGTACGATTCCAAGAGTGGCTGAAGTCACAGGGTCGGAGAAGTCACCACCAGGAGGCGACACACTAGTGAAGCAGAGTTTTTTCTTTTTCATTTTCACTAAAATAATAATATTCTGCTTTTGAACCATAAAGAGTAATGTCTCCCTCTAGTGACGTAAAGCTGTACTCACGCTCCTACAATACTGACGCTGCCTTCCCTCTCTGGGTTTCCCAAACACTTCACTCTTCCAGCGCGCTCGTAGAAGGAGGCGAGTCTGGCTCCCAGATAGGCAGGATAACCACTGTCTGTGAGCACACGCACAACACACCATTACCATCTTATTCCATTATTTCATTAACGTGACAGAGCCAATCACTGCCCTCCATATTGCATGCTCATTAGCTTCATATAATTACTGGTATATATTATAGTATTGTATATATTGTTTATTAATTCAATTGGTTAATAATAATGTACTGTGTATATATATAATATGTAGTGAACTGTCATAATATATTTATAGTGCTAATATACACTTCAATAGCAATTGGCATTATATTTATTCTATAAAAGTTGATGATGTATATGGTATAAGAATTGTATAATGTTTATTGGTGCAGTTGATTGATTTTTATATCAATGCATATTGCATTTTAAATCAAGTAATTATGTATTAATGGTAATATTGTAATGGATCATAGGTTTCTTTTTGGTTTGAAATAAAATGCCAAATGAAAATAATAAATTGGGATTTTAGAACAAGCTTGGTGGTGAAACAACCTGCATGTCCAGATAAGCATTGAATCATAACAATAGAAAAGCCCAATATTTCTATGAAAAGAAAAAGAAGGCTAAAGGGCTGTGGTAAGGTTTGATGACAGGAAGTAATAAAGTTTGCATTAATAATTCATCTCAAATAAGTAATAAATAAGAATGAATTAAAATAAATGTAAACAAAAGTAGAGTTATTACCAATATGTATGGTGTTTATTAAAACTCATGCAGCGGCAACAACAATAAATGTAGTTCACATTGCTTGACATTCACAGATTTTATATGATAAAGTGAGGACAACGTTCTGGAACTAAAAGAATGTGTAAAGGTACATTTTATAAATGTACTGAAACACAACTTACCAGCAGGCATCTCAGCGAGACGACCAGAAATCTCCCTGAGAGCCTCAGCCCAACGGGAGGTGGAGTCAGCCATCATGCTTACGTTGTATCCCATGTCCCTGAAGTACTCAGACAGAGTGATCCCTGTCAGAGGAGGGCGTTAAAAAGGCGTGATCATCAGTGGATGCAGGTACACAGGTGGATAGTTGTGGTCAGTAACCTACCAGTGTAGATGGAGGCTTCTCTGGCAGCCACAGGCATGTTGGAGGTGTTCGCCACCAAAGCTGTTCTCTTCATGATGCTCTCCGTCTTTCCATCCACCTCCATGGTGAGCTGTGGGCCGTGTTCTACCATTAGTTCATGTGACTTCTACTTTTAGTCATTTAACACATAGGGGCAGTGCTTCAATCATAAAGAAAAAGATTTATATTTTTTTATGCCATCTTCATCACATTTGGACATTTAAACCATGATGTTCTCAGTTGATTGCACGTTTGGTTCCTCTTAAACTGCTGCGAGTTTGAGCTGGTTCACCAAAAAGCACGAATGTTTGTTCTAGAATGTTGGCGTTACAAACTGCTATAGAGCCACTAGCTTTTCTTCTTTGACCCCTTTCAGAGAAATATGAACCATTTTGTTCTAGATGTGGTCTTATATGGTCAGTGGTTTATTTACTGGTTTCTGGTTGGCAGTGGTGTCTTGTGGTAGATACAGCGGTTTCGCACTGAAACTGAAACTAATCTGATGACAAACATTAAGGAACCACTAGTTGGTTACACTTTTGGTTCCTCTTAAACTGGTGTGAGTTTGAGCTGGTTCAACAAAAAGCATGAATGTTTGTTATAAAATCTTGTCGTTCAGAAAGCACCATTGGACTGCTATATAGTAAAGACCTTTTCTTCTTTGACCCCTTTCAGAGAAACATGAACTATTTTCTTCTAAATGTGCAAAAACCACAGCTTCAGATACCTCAGGAAAGTCTCGCAGTACTTCAGACATCTCGTTTCCACGCTCCCCACAGCCTACGTAGATGATGACGTCACTGTTGGAGTATTTGGACAGGGACTGAGAGATGACAGTCTTTCCACAACCAAAGGCTCCAGGGATGGCAGTAGTCCCTCCCTGCACACATCTAAACACACACACCAGACACACAAATTTTAGAAAGGCTTTTTTTGATAAATGTCTCTGGGAGAAGGTGAAACGGTTGGTTTCACTGACGGGAAAAGGGCGTCCAGCACTCTCTGTCCAGTGAGCAGTGGGTGATTGGCAGGCAGCTTCTCTGTAACTGGTCGCACTTGTCTGACGGGCCACTCCTGCACCATGGTGAACTTCTCCTTCACGCCTTCAAACTCCAGCTCCATTACTACATCCTGACACAGACACAGCATCAGCAGGGTTGGGGTCAATTATAATTGTAATTACGTAATTAATAATACATTACAATTATATATATATAAATATAATTTTATTTGAAAAAATCTGTTGTAATCATAATCAAGTTAAAATAATTGACGTAATTATAATTGGCATGAAAATTCTAGAAAAACTGTCAGTGCCAAGACATATATAAGGAAAAATTTGAGAACTTAAATTTTCTGAGATAAGGCTATCATAAGACTAAAAAAGCTAGCTCAAATATGATGAGCACACTTTTAAACTGAGGTTAAAATGCAGTAAGGCATGAAAAATAACAAAAATGTGGAAAAACACCCACATTTCAGAGTTATTGCTACAGTAAAACATAAAAAAATTAAACATTTTGGAATTTTTTTTCTGAGAAAAAAAGCCTAACAAGGTAACCAAGAGATGAGAAACAAATTAGATAGATTATATGTTTTAGTGTATTTTACAGCTGATTTAAGACACCCCTTAATCAAAACGGATAAGAGGAAGGTTACTGTATGTTTTATTAGGTTATTTATTACAGGCTCAGTAATTATGATTAATTGAATTTGAAGTTTATTATTATATTGACTTTCAAGGAAAAAATAATCATTGTTGTATAATTAATTGTAGTTGGAAAAACTGATGGTTATCGTAATCGAGTTGTAATTGAACATGGAAGTCAGAATTATAATTGAAAAATGTACCAGTAATTGAATCCAACCCTGAGCATAAGCACAAACTGACAGCTAAGAATCAAAGCTCAGGTGTGAGGGCGTGGGATCAAACTCACAGAGACGTCGTAGTTTCCTGGAGGGGCCACGTAGGTGACGGTGCCTCTGTTTTTAGGAGGGAGCATGATCTTGTGCTTAATAAGTGAGTTCTCAAACACTAAACCATAAATGTCTCCACCTGTGATGTGACTGCCAACCTGAGAGAAACAATAAAAACCAACATTAGTTCCTCTTTTTCATCCTGGTAAAGGTGCAGTATTAATATTATTATTAGGCTCAGCACCCGTAGGCTCTTGCTGGGAGAAAACTCCCACTTCAAGTCTCGGTTTAGGGCTCCGATGTTGACTCCTCTGGGGATGTAGATGCTTTGTGTGAGGTCATTGATGTCCTTGAGTGGTCGCTGGATGCCGTCAAAGATGGACCCCATGATTCCTGGGCCCAGCTCAACAGAAAGAGGTTTTCCTGTCCGGAGCACTGGATCTCCCACTGACACACCAGCTGAATGAAAACTCAGGAAAACCTACCAAAATGGGAGAGCATCTACAGCAGGTATGGTGCAAATGGCGGGCCGGGGGCCCACGTGGAGCCTTGATATAACTTTGTTCGGCCTACAAATTTAAAGCACTACAAAAAACACCCCAAATGATAGAAAAACACATAAAAGACAACAAAATACACAGAATTATCGAAGAAATGCAGAAAACAAATATACAATATACAAAACAACAATAAAAAAATACACAGAATGACAAAAAAAAACTACTGAAACAATAACAAAAATATACAAAATTGCTCCAAAGACATACAACACAACAAAATTGACAGGAAAATATACAAAATGACCATAAAAAATACACAGAATGACAGAAAAACAATCGAAACAACAAAAATGACAGCAAAACATACATGTCAACAAAATCACACAAAACCCTTTGTTTATTCCTATATTAATGCTCAAATTGGTCTTTATTTTAAATGCTGACATGAATATTGATAATGTTGAACTCAGATCAGACAATCTAATTTTTTTGGTGACCCACACTGTAATAGAAGGTGCCCATCTGTAGTCTACAGCATGTGATGAGAAGGTTAAATATTAGGAAAGTATTCTACAATAATTAAAAAGAGGATTTTCTGCCTCTTTACAGTAAAACTGCTTCTCTTCAGATGAATAATCTTACAAGCAGCAGATTTTTGTTTAGTCACGGACTTGAAAAACAGGAAATAGTTCCTAAATTGAGCATCTTTCAGCGTGAGTGTGATTCAAACATCAGGATACACGTCTCCTCATAGACCTGAATGGTGGCCATGTCTCCCTCCAGCCTGATGATCTCCCCCACCAGCTCACTGTGGCCGACTCGAACCAGCTCGTACATGGCCGCGCCTGCCATGGATGTAGCCGTCACCACTAGAAACACAAGGAGGACATGATCGTAGATGCATCAGAGGGAAGGGGGGTTTGTTTAGTTTTAGTTCTGCTTCTACTGTGTTTACAGAAAAATTCAGCTCTCTAAATACATAACTCATGAGGTTCTGTATCATTCTGGATAAAACAAGTAAACACACAAGTCTGAGGATAACAGGAAGAGAACCATTGCTCGTCATGTTTAGAGGAAAGAAACCAAAACTACCTCCAAACGAACTGAAACCTTGATTCATGTGAAAAAGAATGGCTTAAAAGTGGTTTTTTAACATGTAAAAAGGTCTATAAACTATAGCTGAAGATGCACATATTATTAGTATTAACCTATGCTTTAAAGGCCATCTGAAATCTGCAGCGTTTCAGCATTGGAGGAAAGAAGCAGAGATGCATTAAAGGTTATTTGTGTGAGCAAAAATTTCCAACCTGGACCAGAGACTCCATGGACGAATCCAAACTGGCTCTCCCTCTCAGCATCCCTGATCTTGGGCAGCTTGGACAGGTCCATCTTCACTGAGTTATTTTACCCACTGAGAATAAGAAGCAGAGCATCACCTCAGATCAATGACAACAACATGCTATCACATGGTAGCAGGTATCAATGCTACCCTGGTCAGTTGATTTTCTCAGCTCTCTGTTTCATGGCGATCTGTGAGCATCTCAGAGATTGCGCCTCCTGTGGTAACCATGGCAACATCTCTGCTCACGACTCACCGCTTTTTATTTCTTTTATTTTTCAAAGCCAAACTCGGCACTGTTACAGACCTCAGGACCAGTGGTACAATGTCTGGCTCTCACGAGAGGAGAATCCTTTTCATGTCGTCACACAGATAAGAAACTGACTGACTACAGACATCCAATCATCTGAACTATTGACATGCTTTGATGGCGACATCTTTTGAAGGCAATCAATAATGTTCAGTCTGAATTTCAGACTCTAGCCCTAGTTTGTATTTCCACATGTAAATAAATTGTGAAAGGCAGCAACAAAATCCACTTAAATACCATGATTTTGTGACCATTTTTTGTTTACTTTTGGGAAGATTGCATGGAAAAATTTGAGGAAATGTGCCAGATATTGGAAAAATTGAGAGTTATTTTAACATTGTGTGGTTAGAAATGACAGCATGGGAAACTGTGAGTGCCGCAAATAATGTGGAGTGAGATTAAATTTGTGCATTTATAGGGACTGATATATATACCATATATTATATTCCTGTTTCATCTCACAGTCAGACTCTCCTCAATGTCCTTTATTTTGCCCTTCCTACTGATGCACCATGCACAGATCTTCCTGTTCATACAAAGCTGACTCAACCATCTGTGCAGGGATTACAGTAGCTCCCCCTGCTGGCCAACACTTTGAATGCAAAAGTGACCAAAGTACAAATTCTCTCTGCTATTATAAATTGGTAAAAATAATCCATAACAGCCAAATTAATAATAAAAAAAAATAAGGCGTCTGCTTTGAACCAAGTTTGTTCTCAGATTTGATCAGACAGGGATATGTGTGTGTAACATTCTGCACAAACAAGTAAAATATTAATTTCCGTGGTGTGCCACAATTATGAGAGACTCCACTAATTTCTTGAATAAAAACGTGCAGAGAAACAAATGGGACAAAAATGCTGGTCTCATTTATAGTATTCAAACCTACAATAATTGAACATTTTCCCACAGCTTTGCACACATGGAGTCATATTCCACCAGACATGACATTTGATCATATGATCGTGGCACATGACTGGGACTTTGTCTCTCAAAAGGAAAGGGGAACAATAAAACAGGGCTTTAAAGGAAGTACTGTTTTGATAGTGTGAGGAAACTCTGGATTTACGCTCACACAGAACTTGTATTAAGAAGGAAAATTACATTTGTCTACTGCTTTATTACACAACTGAGTTTTCTTTTTTCAGATTGAAATAAATAGGGGAACACCATCTCTTGCTCAACACATACAGACAGATGAGTATAAGTCATGTATTTTAGGAAAATGTGATTGTAAATTTAAATTAAATACACTATTAAGAGTAGTTATACATAATGATTTGTGTTCTCTGAGTTGGAAATGCCTCAGCAATGTTACATGTAAGTGAGACAATCACAGGTAACATCTTGGCACACTGATGTGAATTGAAAACCCATTTAGAGAAAATGTGACTGAGTTTAAAAGCAACCTATAGAGTATTAGGATCATTTTTATGTTAATCAGTATTTTGTAATACAATAATAGAGTCTGATGTTTCAAACTAACATGTCAGGCATTCTGTGGTTTACGATTCAATAGCAGGCATCTGTTAACTGTCTTCCATAATCTTCATTTTTGACATTTTCTAATCAAACAATGTTATCCAGCTGGATACAACAGGAACCCAAAACGCATTTCCTTTAAATGTCGAGCTTAAACATTACGGAATGTAACGATAATCAGAAACATGAGTAAATCAGTGTCACAAAAAAATAAAAATAAAAGCGAAACCTTCTACCTTGGCCTGGTTAAAAACATGACATCTTTGTTGTCACCTGAATGCACCACAAACGTTAAATCCACACAGAAAACACCCACAAACACAAAAACGTAGAAAATAGAAACCTTTTACCGTGTGATGGAGGAATGTCAGCTTGCTGTGTGCTTGCTTGTAGAGAGAAACGTTGGTCGCTACGAAGCGTGACAGCAGTGAGAGATCAGCTGACTTCATTCAGTCGTTGCTCACATTCACTGCGGAATCCCTGCAACTGCCGCCATTTTGGATCCGCCTCCGGACAACACAAGCAGCAAAGCTCCACAAACAGGAAAAGAACTACATTTGTGTACTTCCTACTTTCATTTTAGACATACAATATTAAAATAAAAATAAAAAAGTCTCATAATACTTATCACGAACAACAGAATTATAAGACTAGTAAAGCCAAGAAGTTAAAAAAAAAAAAAAAAAAGAAAAGAAAAAGTTTCCTTGTACTCAATGTTCGCCTTGGGGATTAGTCAAATATGTGTTTATGTATATGAAGTGTAGTAGTAATAGTAGCTGTGTTTTTTCTTTCTTTTTAGGGGGAAATTGGAGCAATAGCAGCAACAGAAGGTAGATGCCTTTGTGATTTTACTAGGATAAAAGTAATGCAGTTCACTTTCAAATACATTTTAATTCCGGTTGCTGTCCGTGAAAACCCTGACAACGGCTCTTCTTACATCTTTATAGTTGCAAATGTCATAATTGTTTTTTATGATTTTTTTAATGATTGATTTGATTTGTACATTGTACAAGCGACATCTCACTGCGCATGCGTACTAGAGCTGACAGCCCGTTTTCACACTGGTGGAAGGAGTGTGGCGGCTAAGCTAACTGCTACCTCAGCAGCTAGCTACATGCGGAGTGTTAAACGGGAGGCATCCCCGAGCCTAACTCTGTTAAAATTCCTCTGTTACGCCCAGAACAACACCTTATTCCAGCCTCTTCGAACATAAGGGATATTGCCTGTGTAAAATGAAAGGGTGAGTGTAAGATTTTGGGTTATTAATTCGTAGCTTAACCCGAGTAAAGTTCTCTTGGTCTGCTTTTCAGGAGCAGGGACTAGCTAGCATGCTAGGCTGCTCCCAGGAAAGGCAGAGGGGGAATTCAAAGGGTACACCCGGATCGTCCTCCTCTTAACAGTGGTTGCTGTTGTTACTTTTAATTGCCTGTCTGTTGGTTTGAGTTGAGAGCAGATTGAGCTAACGAGCTAGCTGTGAAGCTGACTCAGTATATATGTTAGCTAAGCGAGGAGACCAAGATCACTTTTGGCTTCAGCTTCCCTCCCACAGTGGTTCAACCTAACATTTTGCTATTATAACTATGAACCATAATTGGTTATGCCAACTATCCCGTCTCTTTTTTAAAAAAAATGTAACTTCAGTTTCTGTGATCCCTGGTACTTTTGTATTCCGAGCTGTCAAAAGCAACCCCACGCCTCACGTTTTTCACCGGCGTTTTTTGGGACTCCCTTTTCAAATGACACTTTGAAGCGATCCGCTCCGAGCCGTGATAAATGGCTCTACAAACAATCACAGTGGATACTGTGCATCCTGATGATCCACACACGTACCACAGCTAATTTTGGATATGCCTCCGTCCTATAAATAATACCGTGAGCTAGTTAACATGGCTATACGGTGTTGTGTTTAAATCAGGCTTGAATCCAGGTTTGGGACTGTTAAATTAGCATTAGTATGTAGCACTTTTTTTCCCCTATTGCCCCAAACAGAAGGTTGGCACAATGAAATCCAATACATGCTGTAAGTTAAGTCTTTTTCTGCTGTGATTTGCTTTCCCCTTGTGATTTGCTTTTTATGTGTCATCTGATCATGTACTCAAAACACCAGTAATGTGTGACAGTAGCACTGGTGTAATAAGGTTCCCAATTAATTCAGGATGAACAAAGAAATAAGCACAAAGTACTGTAGGTCATCTCCTCTTGTGTAAAAATGGGATGTTTGGAAAAGCCACTCAGTGGGAGGATAGGATAGTAACATGCTGCTTCACATCAAAGACAATGTAGATCATACTCCAATGATCCTGGTTTCTCTCTCTGTGCAGACTTTAAGCTCTGTAACATCAGTTTCATTTTATGTTTTATGGTTGAGAGGAGGAGGTAACATTGCTTGTAATGTGTAACCATTAACTGGTAAAACCTAGAGCTTTTTTAGTTATGCCTAAAAACACTAAACTGGCATCACAATTGGAATTAATGGAGCTAAATAGACTTAATATCTGATGTTTTATTTAAGTACTAAGGCTGAAATAATTCCTGAAATTATTTGAATACAAAATGTCCTCTAGGTAAATCATCTACATTAAGTCCTCTTTGCTTTGTAATACATTCTCATTATTTTAACCGGCTCGACTGCCTTGAATATTTCAGGGAGTTTGTGTCTTTTCATTCATTAATTCCTAAATGTGACTATTATATTTGATGTTATATGAATAAAATGAAATTCACTAATAGAAAAATGTTTGCCTTTAGATAACTGTCACCTGCGTCCAGCTGTTTTTGTTTGTTTTTGGTAGAGAATAAAACAGATTTTCAATCCTTAACATTCTCATAAAATTTTTAAGACATTTTTACTCCTGTACAACTGAAGATTATTAGTATTGATTTGTATTATTCTTCATTTATAAGTCTTCAGTATTTTAGTTTGCTGGCACCTATTTGACCAATTTGCTTTTGTTTCAGTAGCCGGATCGAGTTGGGGGACGTTACGCCCCACAACATTAAACAGCTGAAGCGCCTGAACCAGGTCATCTTTCCCGTCAGCTACAATGACAAGTTTTACAAAGACGTACTGGAAGTTGGAGAGCTTGCAAAGCTAGGTAATGGATTTCTCACATGCTCATCACACCACGATAAACTTTACTGATTTACTTAAAAGATAAAGTGCTGTTTTGCCACTTTGTGACAATGCAGAAATGTTATTCAAGGATTAATGGCTACAAATATTTCAATTTCTTTTCTGAAAATGCTTTTGTAAATTATCTCATTGCTATTTTTTTTAATTAACTTGTCTTTCAGCATACTTCAATGATATTGCAGTGGGAGCCGTGTGTTGTCGAGTAGACCATTCTCAGAACCAGAAGAGGCTTTACATCATGACGCTCGGCTGTCTAGCACCCTACCGTAGACTTGGAATTGGTGAGAACATTTCACAAGTTTCACTTTGATTGCATCCCCTAAATTTCTCCTCTTGTCCATTTTGTTTTCTAAGGTACAAAAATGCTAAATCACGTGCTAAACATCTGTGAGAAGGATGGCACTTTTGACAACATTTACCTGTAAGTATTTCCTTAAACTTCAGTTGCTATTAATATTTTGTTTTTCTTATATCTTCATCCTTTACACTCAGTAATTTTTCTTTCATGACTATATTTGTTCTGCTTTGTACAGCTATTATAAACTTGTGCAATGCTAACTTGTGTTTTCTGACCCTACAGTCATGTGCAGATCAGCAACGAGTCAGCCATTGACTTTTACCAGAAGTTCGGCTTTGAGATCATCGAGACAAAAAAGAATTACTACAAGAGGATAGAGCCTGCAGATGCCCACGTGTTGCAAAAGAGCCTGCGCAGCCCATGTGCACCCCCCAGCGGAGAGCTTCAGAAGTCTGAGTAGGGCCACAGCGTTTTTTGGAAGTGCCCGGCCTCCACAGAAACAGAACTGTGACAAAATGCCCCAGGGTCAACCAGTCGACACTTTCTTCAAAGGACGCTTAAAAGAGAAAACAAGTTTAAAAATGGTTGCATCTATTTTGCGATTTTCATGATCTTTGAATTGACGAATGAGAAAAAGGCTGAGCATCCCAACATGCTCCTAATGAACACAATGCCAACTTGAGTTGGATTTACACTTGGGGGAGGGCGGTGTGGTGTTAGCAAATCATACTGTTTGTGTTTTGAGTTTTAAATGCCATTATCAAATTTTTGGGTGGATATTTCCTTACTGTTGAGCAAAATATAAAAAAATTAACTTGAAGTGAATGTTTTGATTACCAGTACATGACGAGTCCCAACCAGACATTTTGGATTAAGCCTGGGATTCATGGAAAACGGTTTTGATGATGCCCAGATGCACAAAGCAGAAAAGTTTCTTTTTGGACAACCTGTGATGGTGGAAAGACACGGATGCCACTTTTCATTTACTTTCCCCATAAATACTCAGTTATTGTTACTTTTTTACATTGACATAGCTTTTGATTCAGTGGTTTGCTTTGGTTTACCAGCAAAAGTAAAACAATTTAGATAACGAGGGAACTGAAATGTCATTGTCTTGAATGTCAAGGGTTTGCCTGAATAGCGGGTCCTACTGTTTGTAAATGGATCTGGGCATTAAATTCAATCGTACATTGAGGGTGTGTGAGCCTAAGTGTCTCCAAACAATCCAAAGTGCTTTGAGAGACGATACCTCAAATATCCTTGCCACACAATGTAGCCAGCTTCCATTCATGGTTTTCTCAAACATCCCGCCTCAGTTGAGCTTCTGTTACACACACACACACGATTTGTTTTTGAAGCTCTGCTTTGAATGTTTTCATGTGTTACTGGTGTTATTACCTGGAGGAAGCTCTGACCCCTCTGCATGCAGGAGAGCTGAGTCCTCTCAACTGTAGTATACGCATGTTTTCCTTTCTTTGAAGAATTTTATCTTTTCTGGAGCTCTATATTGTAAGACTTTTTAATGTCTAAATAAAGTAATTACTATTTGCAGTAAAAATGTGTTTGCTTTTTGAATTTTTGTTTGCAAGCTTTGGAAATTATTTTAAATATATAGTATTTAAAATCATCACTGAATGGGGCTTTTTAGCAGGTGCTCCATATTATTAACACAAGTAAACAAACTGACTGCAGAACTTGTATATTTTCACCAAACGATTTCACTTTAATTTAGACCAATGTTTTTAAAATGTTTATCAGCAAATAGCCTTGTCAGCCATAAAGAGAGACAAGCAGAAATACATTATGTAGAGACTTGTATTGACTGTAAACATGATGGCAGTGCATCGCGTGTTGTGATTGGTCCAAAACCACCACACTAGTTTACAATTGGCTGTCGCTCCCTGCAGAGCCCTCCCTTCACCGCTTCGTGTTTGGTTGTGTTCAGATTGTTTTGAGAGATGAGCAGAGTTGGATGCTATGCTAGCTCGCAGTTAGCTTGCTGTTTTAAACTTTTGACGTGAGCCAACAGTCTCTAAGATGTTGAGACTGCAGGTTAGTGAGAGGTGTGGACGTGGTCCGAGCCTCTGAGCTCCGACGAGAGTGAATGAGGCGTTTAATGTGCTTAATATTCATGTCGTTGGCGGTAGGCTAACACAGCCTTAGGCTAACAAATTGTTCAGGTTGTCAGTCTCCTTCTGGCACAAACATCGACACGTAGCTTGTTTAGAACAATCTGGCTTTAATCCTGAACGAATTTTTGCTTTTTTAAAATAACTAAACAGCTAATAATCACACTGTTGAATGTCGAGTGTTTGGTTGATCGATAATCCAGTTGAATCTGCATTAGCACATCAGCATTAGCATTCTATGCAATAATAACTGTTAAAACTAAATAGAAGCGTAGATGGTGTTTTGACTCGCTTGCAGCTTTATTAGATTTTCTGACTATGAATCCAATCAGTTTTTTTTTACATCCAGAATTTGCTGCTGCACTGTCTGCTGTTGTCACTACAGCTACTGTAAGTACATTTGCATATTTGGATGTCCGATGTTTTCTTTGCAGGATGGCCACATAAGGAGTGCAGGATGCAGCTGTTAAATGTGTTGACAGGCAGCAGCTTGGACAGGATGCCAGAGATGACCGAAACTCAGACACCTGGTCGGAAACCCAAGTAATGTTGCAGGACTGCACTCACTGGGATTTGTATTGATACACCTATAGCATCTACATGAATGTGTGCCTTTAGAACTCACTCCTTCATGGCTTATAGATTCATCAGTGTGGTTAATGCTTTTAGACATGTTGGGTTTATTGACATGATAGTGTTGACATGGTGTTAGACAGTTTGAGATCTATAAATTGCACATTTGTGATGGGAATTTTCCAGAGGTCCCCTATATAGTGATCTGGTGACATTTGAAGCTTGTTTGAACAAAGTGAACTCATTGTCATGTCATTTTGACTTGGTTTAGGGCCTTGTGACATGGTCCAATAGTACTTATCAGATGGTTAGTTTGTGGTCAGAAAGGGAAGAACCTGTTTAATCAACATATTTAGTTAGCCTGTGGTTTTTAAAACATGCTCATTATAAACCAATTTCCCAGAGCGAATTAAGTAACTACATTTCAATTTCAATTTATCTGCAGAAAAAAGAAAGACAAAGAATCTCACAATGCAGGTAATGTATTGAATGTTATGCCCATGTTAAAAGTGGTAGTAAATCTGTTTTTTAAAGATTGTGAAATTTAACATTTGTCTTTTTTTGTAGTTGAGAGACACAGAAAGAAGAAAATCAATTCTGGGATTAATCGCATTGGAAATCTCTTGCCGTGTTCCCAGGCACTCAAACAGGTAAAGCTGATGCATGTTTAATTACACAAACTGCAACTATTGACTTTAATCCACCTTAATGTTTAATTATTTAGAAATGGTTTCCCAGCTAAGAGGCTGCATTGCTCCCCTTTTCACTAGGACTAATTTCCTAAATCTCAACTCAGTTAAACTGTGTTGCACCCTTACAATTATTATTATTTTTTTAAACAACTTTGGGATCGATGGAAAGTCATCTTGAGTCTTGTTTCCCATTTCCATCACTCAAACTTCTTTTACATTACACTTGAAGATATTTGTGTCATTGTCTTTCCTCATTAACACTCATCACAACAAATGCTATTGTTTAACTGTACATTTTACCATCAAAACACTTTCATTCTTTTGACAGAGTAAGAACATGATTTTGGACCAGGCTTTTCGCTACATCACTGAATTGAAGAAACAAAATGATTCAATGCTTCTGGAAGGAGGGGATAAAGTTCAAGGTAAAAGTAGAAATTATATTAAAGACTTAAACTGTTTGTTACTAGAGATGTAACGATTAATCGTAAGGCAGTTAAAAATCGATTCATAGGTCTCAAGGTTCACATCGATGCGGTGAAAATTGAATCGCAGTACTTTTTTTTTCTATCCAGAAGTCATGGCGGCGGGCGAAATCTACTAATACTTTCTTTCTGGCCGCCTTCTACTCTTAAACATATTCATAAATGATTCCTTACCCCTTTAGCACCAAAAGAATGTCTGTAATATTAAGTGAATATCTGTAAAAGTCACGTTTTTCTATTAAATCTGTCAGCTAGCGTAGCATCTCTTCTTCACTGCACTTAGCTGCATCCCAACCGACCACTGGGTTACCAGCGCCCTCTGCTGGTTCAAACAAATATCTGACGCAAATACAGTGCAGACTGTTTTTTTTTTTTTTTTTAAGGTCCAATTGTTAAGTCACAAAATACATTTTCAGTTGCACTTTAAAAAAAAAAAAAAAACTGTTATGCAGTTTTGTATTGTTTACTATGGAACCAGAATTTAAATGAATAGGCTTCTTCATTTGTATTATTCCTTTATTTATTTCATTCAAGATTTATTTTTAGTTAAATTGCATTGTTTGAATAGTTCATCAAGGGATTCTTTTGACAATGAAAAATAAAAGGAAAATAGTACAGTATTTTCTAGTTTTTTTTCCCCCCAAAAAATAAAGGAATATTTTTCAGTCATTTAAGTACAGTCCCATTTTGTAAAATGAATCGTGAGAGAATCGTATCGTGAACCCAGTATCGTGAATCGAATCGTATCGGGAGTTGAGTGAATCGTTACATCCCTATTTGTTACGAGTAAGAATGAAAATCGATTGAAGTGTATTTCTGTCTTTGCACAGCTGAGGAGATCTGTCGGTTGAGACGTCAGCTGAATGAGCTCAGGAAGGAGAACGATCACTACATAGAGCTCCTCAAAGCCCATGATATCAACCATAAAGAAGACCCAACAACTCATTGGAAAGGCAAGAAACGCTGCGCTAAGGTGGCAAAAGTGACTCCTACTCATCAGCTTCCAAAAGGAACCGTCGTCCATTGCAATGGTAGTATTTCATCGACGGCAGGAAAAGACGCAAGTCCGGGGAAACAACCAGTGTCGGATGCCAGTGTTGGATTGAGAGTGAACGGACCCCTGCTGCACGTTAGCACTACTTTGTCTACCCCTGTCCTTCTTCCTGCATCAGCTGCTGCACCCACTCAGTCTACGTCAGGCCTGACAGTGATCGAACAATGTGTGATAGAGACAGCGACTACAGAACCTACTCCATCATCTTCTGTGTCCTACATCACTCTGCAGATCCCTGCGGCCACCACAGCTCAGCTGCAACAATCTCAATGTGCTACACCGGCACCTGCACAGACCCTCAGCATCATTACGTCAGCCTCACATCCAACCAATAAAAGCCCTGCTTCGACAGTCTCAACAAACACTATGTCTACCCAAGCACTCACCAGAGCAATAAGACAGGAAACAACCTCCAGGAATATAAGTTATGCTGCCTTGCCAAACAGCCAAGCTGTTCTACGGGCCGGGGCAGCAGGCAGCACACAGACCACCTGGACTACTCTGCCCATGGCAGGAAACACACTCCAGCCAGTGTGCCAGAGTGTCCCCACTGCAAAGATTACAAACACCCCCCAAACTGTTCAGCAGGTGACTGTGTGTCCAATAGGCCCCAAGCCATCTGTCTGCCCGATCCAAATTCAAATGAAGCCCCCTGTGCCCACGCAACAAGCACCTGTAGGAGGTCACGTTCAAACACAGCCTTTTCAGAGACAATGTCAGCTCCATCCAACGGTATCCAACCAGGGACAGCCTCAACCACAGTGCACTGTTCTCCCTCAATCAGCTGTTGTGCCTCAGCCAGCAGTGGTAGCCCACCCTGCTGTTGTGACACAACCACAAGCCGCAGCATCACTGGTCCAGCATCCTCCAACAGCGCTCATCCTACAGCCTCAACCACAGGCCACGGTGCTGCCCCTCCTTCAGACCATGCAGGTACTGCAGGTCAATCCGGCTGCAACTAAAACAGCTGCTGTGACGCCTCCACAGAGCACAAACAACCCTAACGTAGTAATCCTTCCCTGTGCATGCCCCACCCAGCCTGTTGTAAGGGAGGAAATAACCAATCAGAATCCTTGTCCACAAATTGTAATTATTCAGGCTCCAAATCAGGCTGCAACTGCCACTCAGAACTCCCAAGTTGGCATCGCTCCACTAGCTGTTCCAGCTGTGTCCACTCAACTACCCACGGCCAGTCCAGTTACGACAGCCTCACTGCAAACTGTAGGAGGGAAGCAACTAGTGCACATTCTCCCTCGTCCTGCTGTGCAGCCCCCAGTGAGCCACCCACAGCCAGTCACCACAACATCTGCTACAGCAGCCCCCACCCCCCCACAGATGATCACTCTGAATGGACAAGTGTTCGCCCTGCACCCCATGAAGGTGTCTGAAAAAGGCAGCACCCACACTGGCCAGAGCACGCTTCAGCTGATCCAACCCACCACCACAGAGGAACCCAGCACCAATGTGGCCCTCAACACTTTAGGCGCCCTCAGCAGTCTGAATCAGAGCATCTCTCAGGGCTCTCCTATTAACATTACCAGCCATAGCCCTAGTCAGCCTCAACCTGCTTCATCAGTTGCTGTGCAGCAGAAGCATTCTCCAACTTCCTCCTCCATCTCTGCAGCCACGCCTACACCACCTTCCCAGCAGTTACAGGTCCAGTGTGCAACCCTGGCCCCTCCAGTGTCACTGAGTGATTCTTCAAAACCTCCAGGAAAGAGGATTAATGCAACTTCAAGTACTAAGAAAGCAACAGCTAAAAGGACTAATCATGGCAAGAAAAAAGAGACAAGTCAAATACAGAACATAGCAGGAGTTTCTTTAAAACCAAGAGAGGCAGAGACTTTACAGGTCACTGCATCTCAAACCGAACAGGCTTTGAATATCAAAACCAATAACATTAAAGCTCCTTTAACTTCCTCCACTGAAACAAACACAAGAACAAGGGATTCAACAGGAAATGTGGATTCATCAGAAAGTCCTCAGAAGAAGACTACTCCATCGCCTGCACATATGTCATCTCTTTCCCTGCCTAAGAGCTCTCCCAGCACACCACAGAGTGAATCACCAGTCACTCCTGTTATCACCACTACTGTTACAGCTGTGTCTGCCACGTCGGTCAAACCACAAGTCGGTGCATCCAAACCCACCACCGCAATGTCTGGCAACAGTTCAACTGTAGCAAAAGCTTCAGTCCAAGAGGAGAGAGAGATACAAGCAACTACAAATAGTGTAAACAGCACAACACAAAGCAAGTTGGCTTCTACATCTGCTGCTTTGACCCACATCAAACCTGTAGTCAGTTCTGCTGTTGCTACAGAGACATTGACCACTTCCAACATCGTTAGTGTAGCATCTACAACTGCAGCATGCATCAAAACAACCCCCCCAGCATCTTTATGCCAGGCTGCTAAACCAGCATCACCATGTCTACTTAATGGATCTCGCACCCGTAATACACCCCCTAACAAAAAAACGGAGGCTTTGCCCACCATTTCATCTGTATCTACGGTAGTTGCAACGCCCACACTGATGCCTTCTGCTGTAGCAGCTTCTGTAACGAGTTCAGCCTTAAGGAAGAGGCACGCTGCACAAATAGATGATGCTAATACAGCCAACCCCACATCATGCCACCATACTGTTGAAATCAAACCACAGCAGCCCCCCAGAACAGACAGGGCAGTGCAGGAGGCGCGGCATTCCACAGCCGCCGCTGCACCCGGGAAAGATCAATTGCTGGCTTCAGAAGCTCCTGCTAGAAAGGAGTTTGCCTTGCCTCAACAGGTTTTTACTAACTTGGACGATCATAGTATTGAGCATTCCATATCATCCAGCAGGCAAACGGATTCTCCCATGGCGGGGGGTGGCAGAGGATTCTCCGTAGCATCCATGCTGCCTCAGGGCCACAGTATTGGAGCTTCATCCGGGTCCTTTGGAGCGTTTACATTTACATCAGAGCAGGCAGACATGCTGGCCTTAGCAATGCTGGAGCAGGACAATCCTGGGAGAAGGAGTGGGGGGTGCTCAGTGAACAACACTTCAAATCATTCAACTACAACTTGGGAGCCACTGAAAACCACGACTGTGTCTTCAAGTAAAGAAAGAACCTCAGATGGGCAACAAGCTAAAGCAGAGAAGCTGATGGATTCAGGAGCGGGTAAAGCAGCTGTTGAAGTGTCTGTGAGGAGACAGGTTGGGGACAGACATCCACAAAGCATCTCATACTCCCAGTCGCAGCCTCTCCCACAGGCTCAGTCTCAGAGCGGGACCGGAGCGAGTCTAAGTGTGAACAACCTGATCCGGCCCAGCTCCAACCACCAGCCCTACCCCAGCTCCCCGGGTCTGGCTCCCCAGCAGGGCTCAGCACCTTCTCCTGCAGTGACCTCAGCTCACACTGTCCAGTCCAACAATGCTTTGTCACCATGTTCTCGAACCGCACAGGCGGAGTACACGCCTTTAAAGAGCGCGCTGATGAGAGCTCAGGCTGAGAGACAGGGAAAGATCATCTCTAAGAGACAAGCTCAGGAGGAAGTGATGTTGACTTCTGGGAAACGTCCCAAACCCTGCCCTCCATCAAGTACCACAGTCGCACATCTGGATGTGAAAACCCAAGACCACAGCCAAGGAATGGTGGCACAGCAAAGCTCCTCATCCATTATGACCAGGATTAACCCAGAAGGTGGAGGCCCTCTGTTTTCCACAAACACTTTTATCAACCCAATAGCTCGGCCCCTCGATACCCACTGCCCTCCTCAAGGAGCCCATGAGCAGAACCAGCCAGGAGTGCTACATTTTCCCCAAGGACATCCACAGCATCCTATAATCCAGCCTGGGCAGCATCTGGGAGGAAATATTTACATGAAACAACAGCAACAACATCAGCAGCAGCAGCACGAGCAACAACCGCACCATCTATATCATCTGCAGCAGCACCTGATGCAGCCTGACTCTGCACAGCGCCTCTCCCTACACCAGAGGGCACTGCAGCAACAACAACAACAGCAGCAGCAGCGAGAGCAGCAACAGCATGTTCAGAAGAAGAGGGGCCTCATAAGGGGAGGACAGACTGGCTCTGCTGCCAGTCTGCAGCAAAAGCAGCATCACCTGGAAAAGTCTGGAGTTCAACAACAACACTCGCACCAACAACAACAAACGCAGCATCAACAGCATCTGCAGCAGCAGCATCAACAGCCAGCCCAGCACCAACAGTCCCACCCCCAGCAGCACCAACAACAGGCTCATCAACAGCCTCCACAGGCTCAACATCAACAGCACCACCAGCAGCAGCTTCAACAGCAACAACAGCAGCAGCAAAGCTCGCACTCCAGACACCAGCAGCATCTGCAGCAGCAGATCCAACAACAGCAGCAGCAGCACTTTAGACACCAGGAGAAGAGCTGTGAGGCCCAAGCTGCAGGATCCAGGTCTCATCACAGTGGTCATCTGACCCAGCAGGATCACCTCAAGGTCAGTTTGATCCTTTAACTGGACTCTTACTCTCTTTGTCTTGACAATTTATCGTTAGCTTGTGGCCTTTTTGTTTAGCTAACAAACTTCCAGTAACTTATCACAGATAGTTACTTTCATAATCAATAGACCTTGTTTGTTTTACGGGGTGTTTTTTTTTTTTTTTTAGGATTTTAGACCCACTTGAGTCATTTTTAAAAGCCCTTTGTGCAGTTTCTCCTGTAGATTCTATGCAGCTTTTCAACCTATCCTGAGTTACCATGATGATTTAAAGGACCTGATTTGGCCTCAGGGCCTTGAATTTGACACATGGTTTATTGTAAACATTTCCTACAACACAAACTGTAACATGGATGACTTGTATTAATTAGATGTGTTTGTGTAAGAAAAGTTATCCTTTGTTTTGATACATAATACAGAGATGAGGTTCCTGATGATTGTTCTCTGTCCTCTCTTAGCCTCCTCAGGACCATAATGCATTGCAGAGGATGATGAGCTCCAGGAGTCTGGAACAGCAGCTCATCTCTCCCAGTAATCCAGTGTCTCGGCCCTCTGACACGTCCTGTGCTTCGTCTCGTCAGGAACGCCATCGTGTCTCCAGCTATTCTGCAGAAGCTCTCATCGGAAAAAGTTCGTCCAGTAGTGATCAGCAGCAGCGCATGGGTCTCCATCTGCAGTCTGTCCGGGGGGGCTCCCTGGAGCAGCCAGACCCCCGGGGTTACATGGAAGCCTCCCGGGGAAAAGCCAACATCGCTCAGAGTCACAACCCTCAAACACGGCTGCCCGCGGATCACCAGGGATCCACAGACATACAGCGGGTCACAGAGTGCCCCCCCTTCAAAGGAATGTCTGGAGGAGGAGAGGCAGCACAGCAGCTCAGCGGCTTTGAGCTGCAGGTATCTCGTGGTAGTGATATGGCTCCTAAGTCGGTACCCCCATCCCAGAGGGGCTCTCAGGGGCAGCAGGGTGGATTCAGGATGGGCCCTGCAGCTGATGCTAGGAACCGTGGAGGATACAGTGGAGCTCATCCTTCATCACAGGCCATGCAGGTGGGACCGGTTCTGAACAGGGACCAGGAAGGGTGTCACCAGAGCTTCATGCAGAGCCTGCTCTCACCTCACCTCCCAGAGCCGAGCAACCACCAGAGATCGGTGCAGTGCTGCCCCCCTGTCAGCATAGACTACAGCTGTGTGTCTGCAACAGGAGACATTCAGGCCAAGGTGTCCAGTCCCAGCGTGCCCCCTACCCAGAAAACCCCCACCATGCGACTTGGCGACGGCAACAAGGGCCACATTTCTCAGGTTGGTGCTAACATGCATGCAGGCCCAGGTGTGCGAGCCGGTCCCCCACAACCACCTCCCCCCCACAGCAGCTCTGAGCCGGGCCGATCCTCCGCCCCATCCAGAGCGCCCGCCCCTGTCAGCCAGCACTCTCGGCCAATCAACAGAGACTCCCAGCCAACCAAACTCAGACCTGGGGACCGGCAGCGATCAGGAACCATTAGAACCAGTAACCCTTTCGAGCCTGAGGGCCACCTGCCTCTGTTGACCCGCCCACAGTCTGGAGGAGAAGCTCGACGCAGCACCATTGTACGCTTCATGGCAGAAACTCAGCCTCCCACTGATAACAACCTGGTTCCTGATCAGCACCTGCCACAGAACTTTGGGTTTCCATTCATCCCTGATGGAGGAATGAATCCCCCCATCAATGCAAACTCTACATTCATCCCTCCCGTCAGCCAGTCCAGCTCCACCCGCACCCCGTCCCTCCTCCCTGTGGAGCCTCAGAACACCCTACCCTCCTTCTATCCTTCTTACTCTCCCGCTGCCCACCCCAGTCTACCCAGTGACGTCACCCTCCAGTACTTTCCCAACCAAATGTTTACCAGTCCCAGCGCTGACAAGGCCAGTGCTCCTCCGCTCAACAACCGCTTCGGCTCCATCCTCTCCCCTCCCCGGCCCGTGGGCTTCGGACAGGCCAGTTTCCCTTTGCTTCCAGAAATGCCTCCGATGCCCATCACCAACTCGTCTGGGATCACGCCTCACATTTCCAACTTCAGCCTCACGTCACTTTTCCCTGAGATCGCCACTGGGATGCCTGGGGACGGCTCGGCCATGCCCATGTCTCCTCTGCTCTCTCTGTCAAACACTTCGTCTTCTGACTCCAGTAAACAGCCGAACCGTCCCGCTCACAACATCAGCCACATTCTGGGCCATGATGGCAGCTCAGCGGTGTGAGGCCCAATTCACCATCAACAAAGACTTTCAAAAAGAGGTGTTGGTGCTTCTGATGACTGATGGATGTTTACATTTTCCCACAGTTCTTATATTTATTTATTTTTCCCCACACAATTTATGATTATTAAAAGCAACAACTTTCCAAGACTCAAACTGACTGATGGAAAACAAATTGATTGAAAGTTTAAAACTTTTTATTTCTGGGTCATTGGGAAATTTCTGCACACTGACTTTCTATTGTAATTTACTAACTTATCTGCTCATAATGTACAGTATCCCTTTTTTTTTTTTTTTTTCCCAAGAACTGTTTTGTAAATATCAGTGTTTCATAAAAAAAAAAAATGCTAGATTATCTATTTGTAAATACAAGATTGATTAAAAACGTTTATAAGGAAGCCTGTGTGCATTTTACTCCTTAAAGCCTGTTGCAAAAGGAAAACCTTGTGAGGTGGTCAGGTAAACACACATGGTCTCAAATATAAAATAAATCCAAGAAAATAATTTACATTTTTTTTAAAAAAAAGATGTAATTTAAATGTATTTAGTTTTTTTACACCAATGATGAGTATCATTGGACTATTCCATTGATGGAAAACATCTTGCTGCTCCTGTAAAATGATTAAAACAGTCTGATAATATATATTCACATGTTTATTTTTCAGCATTTGGATTGTAAACCACTCAATTGAAGATGTCTGTAAATAGTTTCAGTTCAATGAATAGAGTTGGAATTTTTGGATGTAGGATGGAACTTAATCTGCAACACTACATTCTATAGGGTTGTACAATATTGGATTTTTGGCATTTTACAACACATTTTTGTTGTGGAATTAACTAACAGAATTATTCTGCATACTCATGTTGGCCACAAATGCAGACATTAAACAAAGCTGAAAATGACATCAGTAATCATTCCTTGTGCAAAATAAAAAATGTTTTTTCAAAAAAACAAGGACCATTAGCTTATCCTATACTTAAAACTGTCAGCCTACAACATTTTATATTTATGTGATAAAACGTCATTTTTCCAATATCCAGGTATTCGGTGTCATAGTGATGTATGCTGAAATAATCAAACCGTTTGTAAATCGGTAAATTTAGTGAATAATTCTACTTTGAGATAGTTGAGTGCCTCTTACCTGCGTTGATTCAAAAGCACTCCTGCAGTCTGCTTCCCACACACAAGATGGCGGCACTTAGTCACGCCTCTCCACAGGCTGAGGCGACTACGCACATGATGTCAATGGGTTGATCAAGGAAGCAAAGGCTGTTATTTTATTGGTTAATTATATTGGCGGAATAGCCAATGTGTGATACTTAATTTTAAAGCCGATATCAGTCGCTACTGATAATATCGTGCATCACATCCTTAAAGTTATCAGTTATTACACAACAATTAGTTCCAACCAAGTAATTTGATTGGACCAACAGGCATTCCGAGAGTGCTGATATCACATATCACTCCGCTGTACAGCTGATCTAAATACCGCTAATTGCTCTCCACTTGTGGGACTATTTTTGTTGGCGTAGCTAAATAAATAAACAATCTCCTGGCACTTGTTACTGTTAACAAAATGCGCTGGTAGAACTGTTTTATAAAAGCAATATTACACTCGAGGTCGTGCTGTTGTGCTGTAATATCAACAATGATGTGATTATCTACTACCGTCCGAATCACACCTGTGCTTTCAGCACAACACTCTCTCTCGTGTGATATTGCTTTAATTATTTATAAATACGACATATCTACTCCCTTTAATGGCTTACTATGTGCAATATTACTCAGTACTCATTGTAAACCCCACATTGTTATCTCAACCAATCTACAGGTTTTTTTTTTTATTTATTTATTTTTTTAAATGGTACTTTATTTTTGCCTTAGTTTTACTGTTCTTGTTTACTTGTACTTTGTGTCTTTGGCTGCTGTAGCGTGTGAATTTCCCCACTGTGAGATATAATAAATGATAATCTAATCTAATCCAATATTTATGCCTGTATAGTGGAGTTACATAGGCTAATGGTACACCAAGAAACTGTAAAATGCACAAAATTTTTTGCTATTTACATAACAAACTCATACAAATTATAAAGTCAATATAATACATTTTAAATAGCAAAATTTGTGAAAATTCGTCACTCATTTTGAGAAAAATAATGAAAGACTCAGAGGATCGGTTTGATCAGCTTTTATTTACATGCTATAGTGCTCCAGCAGGTGCAGCCAGTCATCAGCTGCATTTATGATCAGGGAGTTTAGATTCAGGATCTCCTTCATTTCCATCATGGACGTTTATGTCCAAGACTTAATACTTATATGCACTGACCAGTGAGGGAGGAATAATACTGAAGCACCTGTTACAGCGCCCCCATCTGGCCGTCATTTTGGTAACCAGCACATGAGTAAAACACAGAAGAGGTTCGCGGGTATGGAGTTCAGCTTATCAACGACTGAGTTAAAGACATTTTCCAGAATCTCTCCCGTTCAGTGACTTAGAAAAATAGCATCACATCCAAAAATAAATAACTATACAATATATCATCTCCTGTACACGAGTGAACAAAAGCTTTATGTTGCATACATGTTGTTAATAAATTGTAAATGATGAGTGATGCATAATACTTTAGTGTTACTGCTATACAAGAGTGGGACGGAGAGGAAGCACCTGACAGGAAAAGCATTCCACTGGTTTTATATGTCCTTTTGCCGTACATAAAGCAAAGTACTGAAGGTCCCACACACTGGGAAGAGAAAACATTCTACAGGGAACGACCTGAGGAGCGCAGAGCGTGAAAATGTGAAGTGCTAAGTTAAAAAAAAGTCCTTAAAATCTTCTATTTATTAGAAATGTCCAGCATCACACCAGTGCTTCTTAACTCATTGTGACGGTGTGTAGGAGTGTTGATATGAAAATAACCCTATATACAGCATTATCTGACACATATGTACAAAATCATAAATATATAAATATCTGTCATACAAAAATAAATATCGTCTCTGTTTTTTTTTTTAAACAGTCTCATGCGTCCGTTGTGATTCTTCTCATCCCATTTTCCACAGGGAACGCTTCATTGGGTAAGCTGGTGGCTTCCTGTATTGTATCTAGGGATTGCGGTGTTGTGGCTGACGAGGACGATGTGGTGAAAATCCCTTCGTCCTCTAAAGAAAGAAGAGAGAAAGACTCTGGCTCTGTAGAAAAAAGCAAAACAACACAATGAGGCACAAAACAAGACAAAAAATATCCATAAACCTCACATTTTTTTAGCTTAAATGAAAAAACTGAGCATACGACATATGCACATACTTGAGGTGACATGTTCCACTGTGCCCCCTCCACAGAGAGCGCCGTCTCCTCCTCTGTCCTGGGAGCTGGTGAGCTGCCGGGACAGTTGGCGGAGCTGATGGGTGGAGTCGTTGGCAGAGCAGCCAGTCTGTTCATGACAATAAGGGCCTCTGAAATATAAAGAAATGTGGATTCAATCACAATTCGCTTCAGTTATTCTGTAAAGCAGGGGTTTCAAAAGCAAAGAGCAATTTCAACATGAATGTGCCCTAGTTTGTGCATCCACGTATAAATAATATCTAAAGTATGTAAGACACGGACAATACCCAAGCATTAAATAATAGACAACAGTCCCTACAGGATTTTTACTTCCAATTCTATGACCTATTTCTATTTCATTTAGAAAAAATGTGTGAAACAGTTTGAGGAAAATTGCTGAATTTTGGAAAATTTGAGCGTTCTTTCAGCAAATTGAGATTGAAAATCATGTGATATAATGATGGGAAACTGTGAACCCTGACAAATATTGGCGAGTTTAATTTACTAAGATACCTACAACTAAATTAGTAGGCAATTTACACAATGATTCATGTTTTTTTCTGTGCCAGATTTTTGACATATGTGGTTTAAAATATCAACTAATGAATATCTCCAGTCCTGAGGGTATAATTTTGTGCACACAAGATTAAATTCAATGCTTCCCAATGTGAGGGAAACTGCCCAATCTGGCAACACAGGTCATGGTAAACAGAGTTGCTGGTTTCTTTCATTAGCAAGTGTCAAGTGTGCAATTTTAACTTTTTGTGTGAACTGAGTAAAAATCGTATGTCTTCCTGTACTTTGGAAGTGTTGCTCCATCCTAAGATGTGTGAAGATGTACCTGTTGCAGCAGTGATAGACTGAAGGCAGATGTCCATTAGACGTCTGTGGAAGTAGAGTGTCACACTCCATGTCACAATCCACCACATCCTGTAAAACACAGAAGCTTTTAGACCACATGCTGAGGAGGATCAGGAGATTATGGTGATGGGAACACTGGGTACCTGCTGTAGTCCAGGCAGACACTGTTTCTGGTGCTGAGCTTTGCCGTTCTGAGTGTAGTCCCCGTTGCCTTGGTAGACACCGTGTGGGGAACTCATGTGGGCGTCCAGTGGGCAGTGACCCACCAGTGCGAGTCCCTGTAGGGGAACCATGGTGTACTGGCACGAAGACACGGGTGCAGCTACGGCAGGAAAACACAAGTCTGACGTTTGCTCTGAAAGACACAAAAAATGGAATGAGACAGAGGTGAAGATGGTGAAGCCTCGAGGGCACGTGTCAAACTCAAGGCCAGGGGGCCAAATCTCGCCCTTTAGATTAACCGGTTTGGCCCGCAGGAAAAAGTTAAAACGACAAAAAAATGTAAATTATGGTCAAAATGACCAAATATGTAGTTTGTAGATACAGTAGCTCTTCTAAATACACAAATTCAATGAAATTCTGCAATATTTGAAGGATTGCAATTTTCATATGCTTTTATCACCTGACTACAGTAATTTTACATTTTTAAATTGTTCAAAGAACTTAATTTTCCCAAAATTATTTCACATAATTTCCCCAAATTAAATGACGATTGGTCACAAAATCAATGAAATTGAAAAATCCTGCAGGGACTGATATCTGTCACTTATTGTCTGGAAATTGTCTGGGCCTTATATTGTTCAAGTATCATTTATATGTTGTGTAAAGTGCAAATTTAGGAACATTAATCTTAAAATAACTAGTTTTCACGCCTAAAATCTGTGGCCCACTTAAGATCAAACTGCTTTGTATTTGGCCCCTAAACTAAAATGAGTTTGACACCCCTGTTCTAGAGGAAGAAGGAGGAGCATGGAGCACTCACTCTGTTTGGCCCAAGATCTCCACAGGCAGAAAGGAATGAAGGCGACAATGATGAAGACGAAGGATCCTAGGACGACTCCGACTATGAGGTAAGGAAGGTCACCAGGACGTGGCACCTGCCCACTGGGGTGGACCAGGCCCAGGTCGGGCATCTCCGAGGGAACAGGGCGGTGGTGGTTTGGACGAGCTAAGGAAAACAGAGAAGATGAATCAAACTTTGGGAACAAAACTCAGAGTTTCCTCCGCGTGAATTTAGATCAGGCTGTGGTTTCATTACCTTTTGTTTCAAGGATCACCACGTTGCCAAATTCACTCTCTCCTTTCTCGTTGAAGCTCTGCATCTTGATGTCGTACGCGGTCTCCGGTTGCAGGTCAGTGATTGAATGCCAGTACCTGTCTCCCTCCACCACGTCCTTCTTATAGTCGCTGTCGTTATCGCTGTCCGTCGGCCGGTAGTAGATGTAGAAACCATAGATGGGCGTGTTGTTCACAGGAGTGTACTGTTGGCATGGAAACGCATCAGCTCACACAAGTCCAGAGGTTTTAAACCAGGGGTGTCAAACACATTTCAGTTCAAGGGCCAAATACGGACCAGTTTAATTCCAAGTGGGCCGCAGACTATAGCTGGTAAAACATCCAACTCTATCATTCACATGTCCTCGTGTGCACTTCCACGTATATTAGTATTTAAAGTATGTAAGGTACTGACAATATCTAAGCAATAAGTGACTAATTTCAGTACCTCCAGTATCATCACTTAAATTTCCTTGATTTTGTGACCAGTTTTTATTAAATTTGGGGAAATTTTATAAAAAATTGTAGGATTTTGAAAAATGTACTGTACTTACAACAATTTCACATTAAAAAAAAAAGACTTCCATCAAGTGATATAGGCATGGGAAAACATAGCCCTGTTAGAGGAATTGTGCATTTTCCTAAAATTTGTGTATTTGGAGGGACTGAGAAAACTACTGCTGGCTTAGTTGGTGATTTACCCAATGAGTCATGTTTTCGCCATCATTCTTACTTTCTCCTGCGAGCCGAATTGCCAGTTTTAAAGGGCCTGATTTGGCCCCCGGGCCTCGAGTTTGACACATCAGATGCGTGTTTTCCTCTGATCACTCACCGTCCATTTGAGGATGATGGTGGTCTCGTTGATGGCCTCGTTGTAGGTGATGTATGGCCCATCGACGGGCCGCTCGTGCGTTCTCCCGCCGACCACAGTGTATGCCTTGGAAGGAGCACTGGGGGGACTGGAGCCAATAACGTTCACCGCAACCACACGGAACTTATAGGACGTACCTGCAGAAAGAGGAAAAAAGATCACCAACAATCCTGGGAGCGCTCTCATTTATAATAATTTGTTTTCCTTTCTAAATAAGTGCTGTGTTGATCACAATCAGGGAATATTTTGAATAATTGCAGTAATTACTGAAACAATCAGCTTAATGTGTGTTGTTGCAGCTGTTTTGTGGATCGTGGGAATGTAATTATACAAAAGCTATCAGTCTGTAATCAAACGCTGCAGCTTCTTAGGAAAGAAAAAGGCTCGTTCTAAAGTGATGCATAAAGAAAGATGGCCGACCTTTCTCCAAGCCCATGATCTCCACAGACAGCCGTGATGGTGGGATGTTCTCCACCGCTGTCACCCAGTCCTCCCCGGCTTTCTTCACCTTCTTGTACTCCACCCGGAACGACTGGATGGGGAAACCACGATTCCCACGAGGAATCCATGTCACGTAGGCTGACGTTTCGGTTGCCGTGGAGACCGTGGGCTTGTCCGGGGCTTCTGGAGCTGCAGCGTGGGGAGAAAGAAGAGTCAGATGGAACACAACAGAAACATGGCATGGGTGTGACCTAAAGGAACACATTTTAGGAAGCAAAGACGAATATGCAAAGCAAGCAGGACTTACTGTACGCTCATCCTTCAGTGACAGATAGGCAGCAGAGAGTGAGAAGTGTTAGAGAAGGTGAGAGTTGGAGGTGTGACTTAATCACATTAGTGTTGTTAATTAGACAGAGTCATTGAGGTGGTCATTAGTGTTTGAGTGCTTACGTGAGAGGCTGGGCGAGGGGACGGCCGGAGTCTTTGGTGGATCATTGTGTCCTCCCAGACCTTTACGACCTAAAGAATGTCAACAATCATATTAGGAAGACTATAACTCCCTTATAATTACATATGTTGTATTGTTAAGAGGACATTGCCCTTTTAAATTACAATTACGTCTTCAATTTTCATGCCAATTACAATTAAAAAGTTAATTATCTGAACTCAACTACAATTCAATTACAACAGCAACATATTTATTACAGTTACGATTTCATTTCTGATTACATCATAATTGTAATGAATTACCAATTACAATTATGATTGACCCTAACCCTGGTCCTCATTGTCTCCTGGACAAATGCCTACTACTGGAGCTGTGGTGGTTTCGTACCTCTCCCAGTCCTAAAGGTCATCATGGCAGGTTGTCCTAAACCAGCACAGTTCTTTGCAGTCATCTCCACCTCATACAGGCTGTCTGACTGCAGTTTGTTTAGAGTCAGCTTGTGCCAGGAGCCTGAGATACTGCTGCTGGTCCACTCTGCAAGAGGGTCTCCCACCTGAGGAAATGTCCATGGTTCAGTGCCGACACATCACACACACACACACCTTTAGGATCAAGTTTAAATGAGTGACGGTGCTACCTTTCTGTATTTGATCATATACTCGAGGACAGGAGCCCCTCTCTCGTGCCGGGGCCTCCAGGTGAGCTCGTAGTAGTCGGCCTTGCCTGTGCGTGGCTGACTGAGGATGATGGGAGCCTCAGCAGGAAGAATCTGCCCCGGCAGCTCCGAGCAGTCCAGAGGGAGCATTGCACCAGCAGCTCCAGGCCTTATGGGAGGCTGCTCTCTCAGCACCTTGTCGGGACTGAGTGGACGGTACATGGAGGGCAGCTTGCCTCGCATTGGGAACCCTTCAGAAACAGAAACAGTTACACATTCAGAGCCTGTGAAGAAGAAGCAAAGTCAAACCAATGGCAGCCACTCACCAGTAGACACTGTGATGAGGCGAGTAGAAGCCTGAGAGCTCCCCACTCCGTTCTCAGCCATGCACTGGTACAGCCCCTCATCCTGGGGACCCACGTTGGAGACACGCAGCACCCGGGATGTGAGGCGATGGCGTGGAGATGGGCTGAGGGGCTGAGCGTTGAGCAGCCACATCACAGATGGAGCGGGTTTGCCACGAGCCTGACAAGTGATACGAACCGTCTCTCCATAAACGACTTCCTGCTGCTGCAGCTCCACCATCACCTGAGGAGGCTCTGCAGGAGAAAACCAGAGACCAGATTTATAACCCCATGGTGTATGTCACTTTCTTCTAATACTAAATGACAGTGTTTGTTATGCAATTCTATTACAATCTATAGAGTTAGATTTGTATTAGGATTAAATTCAGAAGCTATTTTTAATTAACACATATTAAATCACAATCCTACAATATCTGCGATTGTTTCGTTTCAAGCTCTCGTTCGACTTGATTTATTTCCTGAGCTAGAGCCAAAATCTTGACTTATCAGTGTAAATGAGTGCTTATTTTACAATTCAATCAAAAATAATTTCTAAAGGATCTGAAGAAACTTTCTTCAGAGAAGCCATTTTAACCCAGTGACAATGCAGAACTAATGTTTTTTCATAGTTTTTGCTCCTAGCTTCTCATCTAAGTGTTTGTTTTTCATTTATCATTTTGTTAGACTAATTTGTGTATTTAGGCTAAGAACAATGAACATTTAACTGCTTTATACTGTATATATTGTCTAATAAACTCAAACTAATGGCAGTACCTTGTATTTAATTCTAAACAATACAGAATATGCATAGTTAAGGTTACTGGGGGTTTCCACTGGATACGTCTCAGCTGCGCCACAGCACTGATCAGGTCTTGCCCTGCTGTCCGCCGTCCGGTAATCCCCACCGGTTGTGTTTTGAGTGCGCCACGGTGCACTCCGGTTGGACGACTGTGACGTCACGAAACAGAGCAGTTCTCACGATATTTATATAATCGCGCGAGAACGCAGTCAAAGGTATGTGTTATAAATGCAACAATAAACAGATAAACAGGTCAGTGTTCCTAACGAAGGAGTACAAGAAGGTTGGACTCTCTGGATTTGTCATAGACACATTTTTTAGCAACAGCCAACAGAGAAGAAATAAAACTGCACCAGTAAAACATGAACTAAATCAAAGCAGTGTACAGTGCAGTTACAGTATGAGAGAAAACAATATCGTGAATGTGATTTTGTTTTTATACATTTGGTGATGTAGTTCCTTGAAATATAATCTTAAGTGTTTTATTTTGAAAAGTAACCCGATATTTTATTGTGGAATATGTGCTTAATTTCCTGTTTAGCTTAATTTGCTCTGTGCTGATTGATGCATCGTGCTCCAGTGTCCGCCAGAAATGGAAGCCTTGCGTATATCTGGCGGAGGGCACTGGACTACCGCAACTGGGAAGGAGCTGACACGCAGCGGACCCGGTGAAAATGAATACATAGACTAAAGTGGAAACCTACCAGCTCCGGTGGCGCAGCGGTGACGTAACGCAGCGGAGCCGCCTCCAGTGGAAATTGGGGGTTAGAGTGACAAAAAAATGTGTAAATGTCTCCTGATCTGACATTCCTGATTGCAAGGAGAGGTTTGTGCTTCCAGGTTTTTTGAGAAGCTGCATGATGACATGTTTACAGGATTCAGGTGTGTTGGAGCAGGAAGATATAAAAAAAAAAACCTGCAGGGTTGCAGTACACAGGATCAAATATGGAAACCCCTGAAATAAACTGTCTATCAGCTTTAGAAAATTATCTATCTTAATAAGAGCAGTGTGTCCTAGAAGAGACACAGTACTGTGTGTGTAGGAGAGCAAGTTTGAGTGAGTGTGTGAAGAGACAACATGACAAGGGGGCGTGTGCAGCAGTGCAGTCCAGCAAGTTGATGGTTGGCTGCTCGTGAAAAGAAGGAAAGACGGAGCTCATTACAGCTACAGCAGCACTCTGGCTTTAATTAGAGCCAGCTGCGCGCACACACGCAGACGCACATGCACACACACAAAAACAGCCATCCATTACCTAGACACACTCAATCAAGTGCTGGTACAGAATAGAGAGCTCTGTCTCCACCCATGCTCTGTGACAAAACACCACTCAGACTTATATGTCTCTCTCTCACACACACACACACACACAGACACACACACACACCCTGACCCCACAGTCCACCAAACAGGAGTCAGTCTACTCGCTAAATCCATCACAAACATGACAAGGGACTCCTTGTTGAAGCAAAAGAAAAAGAAATCCCTTCAGTTTGTCACGTCTCCACTTCACTCACCAAACACTTGGACGTCATAGAGCGCCGTGGCAGCAGCTGCCGACATGATGCCGTTGTTCGCCTGACAGATGTACGTTCCCGAATCGCCCTCGCCCACTGCGTCGATCAGCAGATTACTGAGCAGGAAGTGGGTGTTGTTATGGAAACGCAGGTCCTGCCCATCCTTTGCCCACGTGACCTGCGGTGTGGGAATACCGCTGGCCACGCACTCCAGCACCAGTCGCTGGCCTTTGGTCACTATGATGGAGCGAGCTGTGGGCGGGTAAATGATGCGAGCTGCCTCAGACGTGGAACCTGGAACAATAAAGATTATTATTACTATTATTATTATTTCGGACAGCCAAAAAAAGTAGTGCGTTCAAGCACAAATAAAGTTACAGTAATATATGTAAGGCCCTATAAAATCTATTTTATTTTTTCTCAAATTCTGTGTTTTCCACATACATTTTTTTCAAATTCCAATTTTTTAGAAATATTTGATTTGTTTTTTCATAAAATATTGGTTTTCAACTCCTGTGAGGAAATGAAATAAAACTATATGTAAGCTACAATTAAAAGGTAAATATAAGTTGTACTGACTTGGATTATTGTGACTTTTCCTTTTTAATTATTTATAATATGTCATATAAAGATGTATGAGAGTCACCCAATTTCCCCTCAGGGATCAATGGTTTAATGAATCTGAGCAGGTTTATTGATAAAAGTTTTGACCAACTTAATTTAAATGATCCTGATGACATTATTCCAAACCGTAATGATTAGACAAAAATAAATGGATGATATCGGTCGATTCCGTTAACGTGGAAATTAAAGGACAAGTTGTTGTGATGGTTTAATGTAGCAAAGCTGGTGGAACTCACGGCGGATGCGCAGACGGTCAGTAGAGGTGGAGGTTTTGACCTCCTGCGTCACAGGGTTGTAGGCTGCACACTTGTACGAGCCTTCGTCATCCTGCGTGGCGTTGGCTATTTGCAGGTTTCCTGATGGCATGATGAGGTAGTTTCCTGCAGCGACAAATAGACAAGTGAGAAAAAGGTTGAGCGAGCCTTTGACTAAGATGAAGAAAATCAAGCCTGTGGCCTTGTACAGTATGCACAATAACGTTTTGCATGAGTTTTTAAAAGAAAGCGTCTATTTGTTTGGTTGCCGTACAGACATCTCCTGGTGTTATTGTATGGTTACCGAAGTACACGTACGTAGCGTCTTAGGGTTAGGATTCGGTTTTGGGTTAGGTTATAACTCAATTAACAATTTTTAGGGTTAGGGTAAGATTTAGTCTTAGTCACGTGACCTTAACTGGCCAAATAGGGGGGCTGCGTACGGATAGAATGTTGGTATATTGATATGGCGATCGTACGGATAGCCACTGCCTTTTTATGAAGTTCCATTTTTAGGCACCAAAACGCTGTCGCTGTTTTTTTTTTTTTTATCTCCGGACCTGATGTATTTGCTTTTCTGCAGTGTTGGGAGAATCCACAGTGTGGGCTGCTCGCCACTTTAATCCTGCTTGTCAATGTGGAATTCACTCCCTCACTGATAAGCGGCTGATATCAGTACCGACAGCTTCAAGGCATTATCTGCATACCAGCTGCAAACCACTGGAGCCTTTCTTCTCTGCCAGTAAATAGTTTGAAAAATAAACAAATGCCTTCCTACGTTTCCACATTCTGTAGATAATGCTGTTATCAGTGCTTTTATGATGAGTCAGATAGCTGGATTGGGCTTTGCTGTAAAGTAGGGAGATATTAAGGGAATTGGGAGGAAAGCACAGTGATCGTTAGAGAGGAATGCCGTACCTTTGGATGTTTCCAGCCATTCCTGTTTGACGCTGTAGCGGACCTGAGCCTTGGGCTGGCTCTCCGGGAGGTGACATTCAATAACAGCTGTGTTACCCTCGTCGACCTCGATCTCCTGCTGGTCGTCGGGCTCGAAGTCCCGCAGCTCTAAAAAACACAGAGGAAAAGACATCACAATGCTGCTATAAAATTCACTCTCCTTTCATCACTGCAGTACACAGTTAAATTCCCTCTCAATGCTGATGGGCACAGTCTGTCTTCAGCTTTAGAGGTGGTCGAAAACAACTAAATCTGGAGCAAAATACAACTGAGATGTTTCCATATTGGGTGTCTCTTACATTAGCCTGTCCCCACTGGGCTGTAACCAGTAACCACATTCCCACAGCTTCTCTCCACCTCTGTTTGGGAGTTTCTTCTTTGCTGCTGTCTGAACAAAGTCAAACTAATTCTTCTTTAATATCTCACATCCAAAGCCTAAAACTGTGGGGGTAACATTAGAGGTGGAGAAATTAATCCTCTGTCAAACATAAAACAGTGACCTGCTGAGGATCTGTTGAGGATCCTGTGGGAAGCGATGAAGTGGGATTACTGAGGCCATGTGCTGCGACTGTGTCCCGCAGACACAGAGTCTGCATGGAACAGACACTCTGACCTCTGACATCCTAAACCCCTGCCTGAGAGGCTTGAGGCCTGGCCCACAAGGTCAAAGGTCAGAGCTGTCCATCCTATTGGGTTTCACAGGAGAGGATTGAGAGGAAGCTGCTCAACTGGCCAAGAAAAGAAAAAGAGGGCCCATAAAGATCTCAGCAGGGGGAGATTGCTGCCATTTGAACATTTTAAAGCCAAAAAATTAAATGGGGAAAAAAAGGAAAAGGGAGGGAGGGGGGAAGCACAGGAGGGGTAATGGAAAGTAACAACTGGAGAAATTTGTCATGAAGGAGTCCAGCAGTGAAATGAAAGATAAATAAAACTTCTCCAGGAACGCAATTAAATGTCTACCAGCCTTTGTTGATTTATTCTTCATAAACACAGCCTCTCCGTTCCTTAGGGTTGCTGTGACGGCTCTATTTTTTTTGGACCAACTACACTTTGGCAAAAAAAAAAGAAAAAGAGCAAGCTGATGACATGAAGAATCAACTGATGAGCCTTTGGTATACAACTCTAATTCAATAAGCAAAGTTGAGACAAGGCCACGATGACTTCTGATAGTGACACCACACTCAGAGTGCTGAACAAACACATGGACAGCAGGCAGATGAAATATTCACCGCTCATGCTGGGAAGCTTTAATAGGAGAAATGGAGGCGAACATGGTACACACACGCACGCACACACGCAGAACTCCATCCCAGACTCTGTGTCACCTCCTTTTCTTCTGAAGGATGGGAATCTCAGCCAGGACATGTCAGACATGCTGGTGTGTTGGAAGGGAAAAAAAAAAAACTCTTAAGAGTCGTTGGTGAGGCGCTCCATTTGCTAAATCAATCAGGTGCTGTTTTTACAGACCCTCACCTCCCCTACTCATCCACTCATCCTCTGTTTCTCCTTAAATTCCTCCATTTACACCTTTTAACCCTCCGTCTACTACAACTCAACTGCCCCGCATTCTTTACAGCAACAAGCCCACTTGGGTGCCCCCAGGTGTGCAGTGCACGTGTGTGTATGTCTGGGGGCATTCTGCACAAATGGAGGATTGATGGGATTCATAAAGTTGAACACACCACCCGCACCAGGGCTGCTTGGCAGGGGTGACTCAAACATTTCTAACGAGAGAGAGACCATGTATTCATCATCTTTATGCGGAGCAGCAAGAGGCCCGTGTCTCTGAATTATACGTGCATGTTTGTGCAACGTGTCGAGTGTTCACGTTGTGCAGATACATGTCTCTAAAGGGAACAAGGGAGGGAGGGATGTCAGCACAAGAGCCTGAGCTTTTATGGAGCTTTTAACTGATGCCAAAAAAGTGCAGATTCTTCGGGGCCAGTCGGAGCAGAGGGTCTGGAATCAACTTCCCCTGATCACAAAAGACATGTGCTCATAAGAGCACTCGCAAAGGAAAATCAGGCACGTACACACTCACGCTGGAGCAACTCCTTAGGCGGTTTGGGGGTGGCCGAGACAAAGCTGTAGTTAAATTAGAAACCGTTTTTTGCGAGCAATCATTCTGGCTCCATATGTGGTTATCCCAGCACGATTCATCATCCATCAATATTCTAATGCCTTTGTGCTTGGAAGAAAAAAAAAGAAAAAAAAGGCAGGCTGGAAAAGGTGACAAAAATGGCGAGAAAGTGAAAGATAATGAAAGGATAGGAGTGGAGGGAATGTGATGGGTTGAAAGGGGTGAAAAATGTGGGTGAGGAAAGTTATGAAGGTCTTTAAGGAGAGAGAACGTGACAAATCATGATGTGTCAGGTTCACGTCTGAACTGGCCTGAAACACCTTTACCTTCCCCAGTCATACATCATTTACCTTCACGTCAAACAATACTGGTTACCAGTCCCTTTTCTTCAGTCTGCTATATACCCGTATCCCCCTGTATCCCCTCGTCCTACCCCACACGCCAGCCCTACACTCTTATCTCTCCTCGGCCTTATACACAATTATGGGGCCGTAATTTCTGGCAAGTCCTGCTGTCGAGCCCTGTGGAGAGGAATGTGGTGTTGTGGGGAGCAAAGGGGCCAGTGGAGGCAGGGGGCTCACAGGTCGAGTCCTGGTCCCCTCTTCTCCCCCGCTTAAACAGGCCCACGGCCCCAAGGTCCCCTCCATTCCTCCAGCTCGAGTTTCACAGCTTTAGGCTTCCTCAGTCCCATGATGCATATCAAATGTTACTCTGCACACTCGCCACTGCTGCAGAGCACTAAAAATGTCAGCATTGGGAGTCAGTTATACGATCTCTATTAGATCAATCTGACGTTGCACAAAAGCAGCTGCTTTCTGAGGCTGCACAGAATAATTGCCGTTGCTCAATTACCAATCATGGATGCACCAACAACTAAGCTCGTCACAAACAGTTGAATAATAGGGTTGTATTGGGCAAGATTTTGAGGTAAACAAATACCACTGGATTTTTTTGGCCAAAATCAAGCTTGCCTGTGTTTGTGTGTGTTTATCTGCTTCGCGTGGGTGGCTACTCACTGGCAGCGGTGACGTTAGCAGGCACGCTAGCCAGGGCTCCAGCACCAGTGCTGGCAACACACTGGTACCTGCCCAGGGTCAAGTTGGAGAGGGTTGGAATGAAGAGGCTGTTGGGTCCAAGAACAACGCTGAAATCGCCGTCCGCCAGCTCCTGACCATTGAGGCGCCATGTGATGTTGGTGTTTGCAGGCTGGGCACTGCAGTGCAACATAACGCTACCTCCCAACTTCTGCACCGTGGTCACAGGCTGCTCAGTGAACACTGGTACCTCATCTGTATAAAAGATGAAGAGGAGGATAAAAAATGTGAGAAAAATTTAATTTTTTGACATCTAGATGCAAAATGCCAAATGTAATGGTTTAGCAGCTAAACAAACACAGAAAATTAACAGTAAATCCCCATTTTCATTATTTTTTCACCTCTTAATATATTGCTCAATAATTGGACTGGAAACTCTTTTGGATCACCAATGTCCATTAATTTACCAATTAAGTAAATTTTATCAGTGCAACTCATAAAATCCTACTTTTCTGTTCCAGGACAAACCAATTCTAATTTTAAAATAAAGCTGCTGCAGATTCTACTAATCAAAATATATTTTCCAATGAGAGAATTAATGGAAACAGAATATCATTAAAAAGTATGCATTTCTAAATTTGGAGGTGCCAATGCTGCCAATGTTTAGGGGTTTCAAAATAAAATAAACAATAAACTTACCAGAAAGTGAAGCTCCACCCTGCAGGCAGCACAGCAGTACTGCACCCAGAGTGCACAACAGTAGAGCTCTTCTCTTTTTAATCCAGGGAGTCCAGTCTTGCTTTCCAGACATTTTCCATACACTTCTCCCTGAAACACACAGCAAAAGCAGGTTAGAGAAATTCGTTTAAAAACACACGGTTTCAAAAATACCACCATGATGAAGCAACACAAATAAAATAATTGCGCAAAACCACCAAACTTCAACCCATTGCTTAATGTGTATTAGTGTTCATACACATAGTCAACTCTCTGCCTGGATTTTACTTGTTATATACAGGCACACAACCAGGAGGTCATTGATGAAACACAACCCGGGAAGCGGTGCACGCTGCAGAACTCAGCCAAACTGCAGACACAAATACAACCTTTCTTTTCTCTTCACCCCCATTTCACCACCTCCCCCACTACACCCGCACCCATCCAGCCTGTGCTCATCAAAGGGGAGCCCTCATTCTGCGGGCCGTAACCAAACCCCTCTACCTTCCCGCCCAGGTGTAACCGATACAGGTAGAAGGACTGAAAGGAGAGATGGAAGGGGGAAGGAAGAGAAGGAAAAATGGAAAACACACAGGGAGCATTCAAGAGTGGGGACAAAGAACTACTAATGAGAGGCAGGAAAGGAGGAAACAAATCCCAGCAGTGAGGAGGAGTGTGGCCAAGATGGAGGAAAGGAGAGCTTCTAAACTACAGTAGTAAGTATGGCGAAGGAAATGAAAAAGCCAGTGGTAATGGACAGTATATTAACAGTTAAAGGGTATTTGGAGGAGATTTTCAGACACCCATAGTGACGTCACGTTGCGCTGGAGCGTTTGGCTATCTTGCGGACTTTCCTCCTCTAAAAAACTTTAATGTCCTCAAAGACTCCGTCCGCAGTAAATCCACTACCTGTCCTACAAACCGCTGTTGTGCAGTGCAGTCTCCGTCATGTCTCGTATGTACACAGCGCAGCTCACAGCAACAGCTTCATACTAGAGGCCTTCGGTCTTAATCGATTTTAGCCATCACCGATTAATCAACATTAGTCAATAGCCGGCCAATTAATCAGTCAGAATGTATATTCCAGAAATACATTTTGCACAAGTTTTCATTTTTTATTCGTCTAATGAATTGCTAATTCAAGTTCCTTATTTTAATTTAGTAATGTTTTGCTTCTTTGTCTTGAATCCTATTTTGGGTTTTATAAGAATTTGCATTCGTGTACAGCAGCAGTTCCCAAACTTTTTCTCTTGCGCCCCCTTTGAAGAACAGAAAATGTACATTGGAAATACATTAAACACATTTTGCATGATATATACATTTCCCCTACAGCTTTAATGCAGAGTGGAGTGACTTTGTCTCCAACTTATCGTGTTACTGCCAAGTTTCCCAAATTCTTTCCTGTCAGGTTAAACTAACAACTTCCCGTCAGGATGAAGAGGGTGGTCCTGCTAAACAGGACCCCAAAACAGTGAAAGTGGAGGCGGCCGAGAGCTTTCACAAACATATTTGTCTTAGTCTTAAAATGGCTAGAGGGATGATTAATGGTCACAGTCTATCACAACCACACAGAAACACACTGGGGACCAAAGCCGGACCCTTTGAGAATGGAAACTCTTACAGTCTACCTTCATCATCTACATGGCAGCAGTGAAAATGTTTGGCTACTTGGTTGGTTTATTGAAAATGAGCAAAGCAGTAGGCTAATGGAAAAACAGCCAGGAGCTGCTACACTCGGAACACACATCGCTCCACTGCATTTTAAATTGCAAATTATGAGTGAGTTTTAAATGATGGATGTTCTCTGTAGAAAACAACAAATCAGCTCTGTAGAGAAAAACATATTTTTACAGTGAATGTGTGAGACAGTTAAAAAAACAACTAATTATTCATAATGAATTCAAATAGCTTGTGCAAATAGTAGATAGATAGCAAAACACTTTTTTTTTTCAAGGTCCTTCAAAGGAGGAGAGAAAAACCCTCAATAACACGGTCACTCTTTTTGGTAAAACCCTATTTAAACCTTTTATTAACATATCTTTGTGTTTTTGATTTGATCACTAATAAATGTTCCATCATTATGCAGTCTACCTATTGTTTTTTATTTATCTTTTTTAAAAGTTTGTTCTCGCTTTAAAGCAATGACCTCTAGTCCCCGATGTAATCAGATAATGAAATGCACAACGCAAAAGTTTTTATGCTTAAAATGCATGTTTTCACACTGCAAAATACAAGTTATATATCTAAGAGAGACTTATGCACAATCAGGTACTTTCCCAATAATTTAAAAACTGTTGAATTAAAACCAGCAGTGGGTTGTTCTGTTTTGTTTAGAGATATTATGCATCAAGGGATAAATACTGGCACTCGGGAGTTTCAGCATGATGAGTCACATTAAATTATCACTGGCTAAAGAAATGTTTATTTCAGAAGACGTTCTTTCTTTTCAGTTTTAAGATAGTGTGTATTTATCTTTGCTCTCAGTTCATGTATTTGTGTTAATTCACGGTTTATTCTGTTGTATAATAATGGTCCAGGATTGAACTATTCTGATCAAAAAACACTGTTCTAATACTGTGAGAAAATAGATGCTGCACCACCACATCTACACGTTTGAGATTTACTCACTCTTCCTCATGGAGTGACGCATCAGCTGAGGGTTCAGTCTGTAAACAAACAGCAGCCAGCAGAGCTGAAAGCTGTGGCTTGTGTGGTTGGTGGTGGCTGTATGGACACAACCCATTATATACTTTAAATTAGTATCAGACACCTGTAGTCATCATCATACCTGCTCATTTGGGAATACATGATGCAAACCTCTCACCTAGTGTCTGTTTTAAAAATAAGAGCACTATGAATTTACAACGGACAGAGACAGATGGAGCTTTGTCGAACTGATGGTATGTGAAGGACTCCATCAGACATCATCACTCCTCAGAGCAAAGCCTGTCCATCTGTCTGATACATTAGTCAGCTGAGTCCTGTGTTTGCTTAGCGGATACCCTGCTGCAAGATGAAAAGTGGGCCTGACGTCTATGTCCAACATTTTCCATGCATCCACCCAGGATTCCTCACTGACAGAGAAGAGAGAATATCCTCCTACGCAAAAGCGAGACTGATAAGAAACAGAGCCTTCACTCACACAGCTCCCATTGATTAACAACCACGTACGTATGTTCCTCTTTATCTGTGAATGTGCTGAGGTGAGTTTATGAAGCAGTCTCACCATGAAGAACAAATGATGCATGATGAATACTTTGTAGTGCAGCTTTGTGCTGTTGAAACTTATTTCACTGTAGCTATGTTAAACTTTTTAAACCATTTCTGTAACAAAATCTTTTTCTTCAAGAGAAAAACAACATCAATAGTAATGATAATTAGATAAATGCAAATTAGATGTCAGGATGAAAAACCTAATTGAAATGGTTCAACATTTTATACAGGCAGAAACGGCTCATCTGGCAAAAGGTCAGTGTGAACACAGCTCTTGTATTCAAAGGTTACATCACTGAAACACTCCTTGTGGAGTGACCTGAAAGCCTCCGACTTTTATTTTGCCTGTGAAAACCAGTGATTTGACCTGGATGGGACTCAAAAACAACTAAAAGCAGCTGGATGTGCCGATCCTGGTGCAGTGGCTGAAGGGTGTGTGTATCAAGCACTAGGCTTTACACAGTCAGGATTTTTGGGCCAATCACCGATCATCGAGTTTAAAAAAACAATAACCGACCCGATCATATGAATTCAGGTTGACTTTTTTAGGTAACGACCGAATTCCTTTGGTACTACCTGATACAGCTTCATGGAAAATCAAATGGTACTATTTTTCGGGACCTAAACGCAGCCTTGTGACTGTGAGGTAGTGAAAGAGTTGAAGAATTTCCATAACATTTGTTGTCAGTGTGTGTGCGTGTGGCCCTTTAACTGCGAATGAATGCCCTAGTCGCTCGACCATGTGCGGAGTGAGGCAGCATGTGAGAACGCGACAGATCGATTATAAGCTGTACGCTGTTTTTATTGATTGGCAAAATAAACGTTGCAGCTGTTGAATTAAAGTCCAATGTCAAATCCAATGACTGCTGTGAAGAAATGACAAGAGAGTTGGAGATGAAACTGCAGAGGCAGACCACACTGGAACTACGTAAAGCCTCCACGAGCATGAACGTTAGGAGCAAATACATATTTACTGACTGTGGCATCGCAAAACCTGCCGTTGCTTACAGTTCATATTCACAGGTGCACAGCGGAGGTAGCGCACACACACACGCGCTTCTGTTTCCACCACTGCCCTGAAACAAACAGAAATGTCCACTATGAAAGCCAAAGTAAATGGGAAGCATCACTCTGCTTTAGGACTCTCTTTTCACAAATGCTCGGGCTGAATAAACAAACCAAACGGGCCCGCACATACAAACACAGAAACACTAACAGCAGACGCTGTCCCCGCTTTCAGAGCCGGTAGACTGGGGAAGAAGTCCAGTGGTCAGCCGCTCCACTCCAACCAGTGACTCTTTCGCTGTTCACTCATAGGTTTTCACCTTTGTGCACAAATGTGAGTGAAATAAAGTCATGTCACGTAAAGCAAACAACTCTTTGGTGTAAAGGAGACAAAAAAAAAAACAATGCAATGGGAGCATCAACAGAAAGTTTCATCACAAGAATGACGTCATTAATCGGATGGGCAATTTAAAACATTACAGACGATCACATTAATTCCATAAAATGCTAAATATCGACCGTTCCGGTATAGCCCATCAGATCGGTGCAAAGCCTATCAAGCACAAGGTGCAGGTGGTTGTGGTGTGTGCAGGCATTCATTATGAGTGTAGGTATTTGAGTGCCATATATATTGTTGAGGGAGAGAGTCACTTGACAGAAGTTCATTGTGAGCGTGCTAAGTAAAGACACCGCGGCCCCAGTTCTCCCGCACTACTGCCAGTCCCATTGTGCCACTGACTCCGAGGATAAATTCATTTTGACAACCCTGCTAATTGGATAAAACCAGGCTGAAGCCTCCTCCCTGAGCTCTCACATTCCATCTGCTTTCTGGCATGGAGAAGACCCACAGGAGGGAGGAGGTGGTGGAGGACGAGTGGGATACTAACTCCTGAGGAGCCGAGCTGCTGAATATTTATTACCCCCCTAAATTCCCTCCTCCTCCTCTTCTCTTCACCCAGTTTTATGTGGTTTTACACCCATTGGAACCCCCCTTTCCACACATACAAACACCCCCCTCCCTCAAGGTTCTCCAAACACCACAAAGCCCCCCCTTTAGATAAACACATGCGGTGTCAAGTGTGAGGAGTGCTGGGGGTTCAACTGCCCCGTTCAGGCCCGCGGCCCACAATGCCATGCAGCATAGCTGCCATGCGGGAGGCCGGTTGCCCCTGGCGACGCTAACAGGCAGAACCCACCTTAATAGAGTGGAGAGTCATTGTAAAGCAGTGAGCCGGCGCACGGACAAAGACACCACAGACCCCTGGAGAAAGGGGAGACGCTACTCTGAAGGGCAGAGGAAAGAGCTGATGGACGCTGCTCAATGACCACAGAGTGAGGGGGGAGGGGGGTGGTGGGGGCTCAATGACCAAGGGGTTTGTAAGTACTGAGTGGAGAATTTGTGGATGCTGGAAAAGGGGTATGGTGCATTTAGGGATTCATGTGAGATTGGTTAAGGGGGTTTGTGGAGGCAATAGGGAAGAAGGGCGGGGGGTGTTGACTGAGAAAGCTGAACGACGACTTAAATTAATGGAGAGTCAACTGGCAGGCGAGCAGGAGGAGAGAGCAGAGGCTCGTCAATGAGAGGGTGTGTTTGAGAGAGCGTGTGAGAGTGTCATTGAATGTCCCAACATATTTTCCCCTCACTCCCTCAATCTGTTTGTTGGCCTCTCGGTCTTGCTCAGGATTTGTGCAAAGTGGAAGAAGATGAGGAGGGTGTTTAACAAACTAAGTTCACGCCCGGTTTACCATCACACGAGGAGGGAAAAAGCAGTACCGCATTTCAAGTCACTTTGCTGCTTCACCCCCTTAAGTTCTTTTGACGCTTTATTTATATTCTATCCTTACTATTTTATTTTGCTACTGGTTGCACCAATATCCTTGTCCTTGTCTTCTTTTTCTCTATATTTATTGTTTGCACCAACCCACCAAAACAAATTCCTCAGATTGTGTAAACAATACCTGTAAATATAACAATAAACTGCTTTTGATTCTGACAACTATTAATTTAAAGGTTTGGACCTTCAAAGTAATAAATATGTTATTGGTTACCATTTGGTCTGTAAAATTGTGATGAATGTACATCCCAATTGTATATACCGGTAATATTGAACAAATAACAGGTATATACAGGCATGTTTCGTAAACATGCCTAAGGTTTACGAAACACAACAATGAAAACACTTAATGTAGATTGTGAAACTTTCAGAATATCACAAAAAATATTTGTATTAATGTAATCCCCTGTTTTCCTACAACATTAAAATTGTTTGGCCTCAACAGACTCGTGTAGCAGAAATAATGCAAAGTGGAGTGGACATACTTTTTGGGATCCAGAGACTCATTCCCATCAATCCCTCCACTTCTCACAGAAACGCTTTCAGTGAGAGGAAAGAAACCGTATGGAGTCTTTTTGGCATTAAAATCCATCTAAACAGGTGGAAAGGGGGCCAGTATAAATCCCTCACTCAAAACATCACCAGTTCTCATGCCATAAAATTACACATCAAAAGCCTCTAAGCACCCCTAACGAGGTTGAGAATGTACCCCCATCCCCATATTACACTTAACAAGCTTAATGCACAAGGAAATCCCCCCCAATGACACAAGCAACAAGCAACAGAGCGTCCGAGGATTAACCAGAGGAATCTGGATGTAGGCCTAAGATGTAGAGGAGGGAGGGAGGGGCATTCTAATCAATTACGCTCAGTCGTATTTGCATAATTTAGATAACGAAGGGGAATTAACCACAGAGAGCTAATTACTCATCCACTCACATTCCTGGTGTTGGATGCCAACAGGCCAACCATGGGAACAAGATGGGATGATTAGACAGGATGGATGGAAGGAAGGAAGGAAGGCTTAATAAAAAAAAAAAGAAAAATAAGAACAGTAAAAAAAGAAAAGTGGTAAGTAGCTATTAGCATGTAAAGAAAGCAAAATAAAAGTGATTAATGAATAAATACTGATAGCCCACCCAATTCTAGTACGACAAACATGCATCATTACACATCTCATTTACCCACAACCATTCTCACTTCAAACACACACATACACTCTCTTGGTGGCACATAAACAAGCAATCCCAAACTATTATTACAGGGTGAAAGTATACTCACAGAAGCTCATAAATATGCAGACCTCAGGAAGTTTTTCCAACACCAAATGTCAACACGTAAAAACACGCGCCACCAAGTATCCCCGGACTGACAGATAACATACATGCACACAGGAACAGTCACGCATGCCAATATAGACTTTCATTTCTGCACATATATGCTGATCTGTTCCTCGTGTGTTCCTCCATCGAAGGAGGGGAGAGAGAGAGAGAGAAAGAGAGAGAGAGGGAAAGGGAGGAGGGGATAGGGTGGGTTAAAGGGGCCCCCAACTCTTTTGGCAGCTCATGCATCAGAGTGAATGGAACCAATTATAAATCAAGAGCAATTTCTCCCCATTATTCAGCAAGAACCAGACGGGGGGAAAGGAGAGCAAGCTTGGCCCAGCGATTCTCAGTGGGAGATGAAGGAAGGAAGAGAAAAGCACGGCGAGTGAAATATTATATGAAAAACAGATATGAGGACACATTAAGAGACTGAGATAAGGTGCAGAGAGAGAGAGAGAGAGGGGATGGAAAGAGAGATGAGGGAATGGAGAAGTTTATAAGGAAAACAGATCAGGGAGATTGGAAAATAGAGAAGAGGCAGGAAATTGGAGAGAAAGCAAGGGCGTCAACTGAACTGCCTTCATGGTGCAGCCAAGTTGGACTGCTCTCTCTTAGCTTTTGGGGATTTACAGCAGAAACTGCTGGGTGACACATTTCTAAGCTAACTTACAAAAGCTGTGCGTGAAGATGCAGCAGTACACAGAGAACGTGGCTGTGTACTATCCTGATCTGAAATACTATAAAATAAAACACCCACGCACAGAAATGCTGCTGATGGAAAATTCCGGCAACGATAACCTCAGGGGCCCAACAACGAACTAATGTGGTGCCCAGTGATTTATTCTGTTGAATCATGTCTACTCCTGCCAGTGTGACATTCTTTAATGATGACTTCTCTTTCTCTTTCAAGCAACACATAAAATCTGATTATTGGGTGATTGTCTGAAACACATCCCAGATTGTTTGATGTTTCTTTCCTGTTGCTTCACACATTCTTAAGAAATAAGGAGTATATGTATCATATATTAGCCTAGAAGTGGGAAATCACACAAGATTTATACCCTAAAAGTAACTAAAAACTAAGAAAAACTCTGTTTATTTGGAGGGAAAGAGATGGAGATGCCTGGACTGAACAGTCAAAGTCAGAGTACAATCTTGAGCCTGTGTGTGAATGATCTATTAGAGCGTCTGCGTTGTAATAACACCCCTTAATCGTTGTGCAAATATATGCTTTGCACACACGGGACTATTTGTCTACACACACACACGCACACTCTACTCTGGAGTGGATCAATAATCCAATAACGCTCACAACACATGCTTAATGTGTGTTTCAAGGAGAGTGTAACTTCATTACTCCATCAAGCACTACTTAATATTTACTCTGAGGGGTGAAACTAATTAACTTATGACTTTTAACAGCTTGTCAACTTATCCCTGACAATTGTGTTAAGTATTACTACAACATGAGAATTCTGATTTGATTTACACTTTTTAACTGAGGACTTAAGTGAGTTTAAGTTGTCCTTATGTCCAGTTAATGCTCGTCTTTAATTATCCTCTCCAGCCATGTAGGAACTTTCTCTCTCACAGTTCCATCTTTTCCCCTCACATTCCTATCTCTCTCTCCCTCTCCGTGGTCCTGGCTGACAGGGAGGATCAGGAGCATAGAGGTATGCCGCCCCAGGGGAGGGGGTTTGGACCCAGGCCACCTGCCGGTCCAGGTGTCCCTCTTAGGTTATCTGATGCCGGGCTGGACACTGAAACCCCTCCTGGGGGCACAGGGCCCGAGTAAACCTTCAATCTGTCAGCGCAGCAGGACTAATGCACCATATGTCAACAGGCCAATAATGTCCGCCAGTTGGATGGAGGTAGCCTTATATGGCTGCGAGTGTTCCACTCTAGTTTATGAAAAATAGATCAATCATTTGTAACCTCTGGCGGAGCTAGAAATGTAAACTACCCTTTCATCTCCATAATACGCTGCGTTTAGAGCTCCTCTTCCGAACTGTTAATCTCAAAACAACCACACAGGTGAGGCTGGATCACCACCATAATAACAAGTGACACATTCCTGTGCAAAAAGATGGACCTGATTGTACAGGAACTGCCACTCATAGTGATGAAAACACACATACACACATTAGCAGCAAAGGAAGGCCCACAGCTTCTGTCTGCAGGCTGTTATGGCTGCATGAGTGTACCTGCTGTCAGAGATGAAAGCATGCCCTCAGGAAGGATTTTTTCTCTCGCCTTCTTTGTAAATTAATGCTAATGCTACACCCAGTACAATAACAGTGATACCTTCCAGCACCGCATTCTGAACATTTCCCTTGCCAGCATGGGACTCAATCCCAAATCAATCATAAGCCTGCATTCTTGACATGCATCTTCAAATACAGATGTATGAGATTGATTAACGCCAAAAAGTTACAAACAACACATCAGGATGTCCAAAGCAATGGAAAACAAGCTCATTCCCATCCCTCCCAAATATACCTTACATTATACTTCAATATTTGAAAGTGCTATTGAAAACAATACAAACACTGAGGGGAAAAAAATTGTATTTCTATTGGATGCAGACCTAAATCCACACAGTAACTTTTCCTTACATGTCATAATACTACAGGTCCTTTAGTATGCAGGAAAATGATCTACCAGCCCCAGGCAAAAACAGAGGAAAACTGGCAGCTTTAGTCTACAATACAAATCTGTTTGGCAGGCCACCAAAATCAGTGAAATTTAATTTCAAGTCCAGGCTTTATTCTGAATGTCCTGCCAGTAACACTCACAACGAGCCTTGGAAACAAAAGACAATAAAAGTAGGCTTCCTGTGCAGACTTGCACTTCTTTAGTTCATTGATTTTTTTCTTCCTGAGTTTGTCAAAATTTGCCTAAGACCAAGAAGCAGGAATATGAACCAACATTCTATATGTATCTGATCATATATGTTCTATTTACTAATTCAGTCTGTTATGTTTGTCACTTAAATGATCTAAAATGGGAGAAAATCATCAATGCACAAAATATGAACTGCAAAAACTGTTCCACAGTGCTGTAAAGCATCCAAAGGAAAGCTGTGGCCAGTATTTATTTTTGACATTTTTTGGGGAGGAAAAAGAACTGGAAGCACTTATCAAAATAGTTGGACTTTCCAAACTACTTTCTAAACATGTTCGCATTTTCTGACAGTACCTGCTGCTTTGAACAGTTACACTAATGCATTCATAAAGATGCGTCACAGGTAGTCCTTCACTCAAATTCTAAAATTTGCACCAGAAGTTGTGTGATATCTGCAGAGCGTTCAGCAAAATGACTCATTAATGCATGTAATTGGGTTTTACTCCCCCTCAAATCACCCCTGAAAGCAGTGTGTGAGAAACAGGCAGATAATCAGACTGCAATCATTTAGTTCAACTTTGATCCAACCGCCTGCCAGAGACAATCAACAAAAACAACGAACCCTGCAATCAGACAAGAGGCTCCTTTATACTGGGACCAATTAATTTACTTATAAGCAGTGCGCCTAAATGGAGCAGGCCGGGCCATTCGTTTCGACTTTTAATCCAAGTGACATTGATTCAGCTCGAACAATCAGGCCCTTTTGTTTGATGCAATGTCTGACATTGAATCACAGACGTTTCTTCATGGAGACTAAATTCAATCCAGATAAGAACTAAACATCACCTGGAGGTTAGAAATATGAGCTCTTGCGGCTGTTTCTGCTCCTTCACAGCCTCCTTTGTGACCGTGACAACACTCATTATCAGGATTAAGTTAGACATCCTCCCATTAGAGCAAACTTTAGTGATAGGATGATATCAAAGGAAAACTCTACTGACAGCCAAGGAAGATGCTGCATTCCTAAATGGCAGCTTCAGCAGATGTCAGTTTACTGGAGACTTAAATGACAGAAGGGGTTTGTGGTTAAGGAGGTGTTTGTACATTGGGTTAATATTTTGGTAATTCTACTTTTGCAGCTGCTAAAAAGTAATTTTTGCTTCTATTTGTCTCATTTTCTCCTCTGTGTAAGGAGCAAATACAATCATCCTTGCCCTGTTAATATTATTATGTTAGGTATGGTATGTATCCCTAATATTATTAGTATTTTGCATCCTTTTTTATTTTCTATCCTTTTTGGGACATACACATTAAGGATACTTTAACATGTTAATGTTTTTCATTCATTGTCCTGCATTCAGATTCAAAAAAAAGAACTGATCACACACAAAACTTATTCTCGAGGTGTACTACTGGTTAGAGCTGGGTATCCACTTAAATTTCCCAATTATTTATATATATTAACAAGAAGTTAAGCCCATTTGAAACAAATATAAACATCAACATGTAGTAGCACTGGGTTAAAAACTTGCTATTCATCAATTTTGCTCATAAAATCGACCATTTATTATGTATTTTCTACTGTTTGTAATACAGTGCTGTGACCTCAATTCTTCATGTAAACATGGATATTTCAATACTGCACCAACTTAGAATTATTTTCCACTATTTCCAGCATTCGTTCTCTGAGAATCTTTTTTACACAATAATGACTGGACTATCTGTAACTGAATAGAAAATCTGATGTAATCAAATTGATTAGGGAGCCAATATTGTGTCCAAATTTTACTTGAATATGGAAAAGATTCCCAGAGAACTAATGCTGGAAATAATGGAAAGTAATTCTAAGTTGGTGCAGTATTAAAACATCCATGTTTACATTGAAAATTGAGGTCACAGCACTGTATTACAAACTGTAGAAAATACGTAATAAATGGTCGATTTATAGATTTTATGAGCAAAATCGATAAATAAAAAGTTGTTAACCCAGTCCTACTACATGTTGATGTTCATATTTGTTACAAATGGGCTTGATTTCTTGTTAATATCCCGTTGTTGTTGTTGCAGTAGTGCTCCTCTCTACTTACAGTATGCATTCCACAATCAAGTAATGATAATAGCATCATCATATCCTAGACAGTTAAAATAAGTCATAGAACATTTAAGGATCACTGATATAAATGTGTGTATCTTTCTATCTGATGCATTCCTGCTGGTCAGCTTTGACATTCAGCAGCTGCATTGTTGCTGTTCTTGGGGTGAATCTGGCTCGTCTCTTCCCTGTCTGTTTTCTGTTACCCTATGGGAGCCACTACAAGGCTGCGGCCTGCTAAACGCACACACATTTTCGTAAGAAAAACCCACAAAAGGCAAAAAACACATATATGAATCTGTGCAGCACGTCGCACTACACCGACCCCTGTTTAAATACACACAATATACACAGATAGTGTTAGTGTAACTTTGGAAAAGTTTGGAAAATGTGGATACAGTTCATCCAATTACGACAAGCTAAGTCCGAAAGAAGAGTTTAACCCTTTTGTAAATGAAAAGCATAATTTAAAACCACGAGCCAAACCGTTTAGTTACGTATTAATTAAGTGCAGCTGTGATTTTGTAAGATGCTAACCTAGATTTTAGCGATAAATACGTGGACAAAACTAAACAAATGTGGCTAAAACGGGGGGACAGAAGCATTAACTGCTCATGTTACATCGAAATTCCACTTTAGCTTTTTAAATAACGCATCACAATAGATTCTTAAAGAGTTTCCACAAGTTGCAAACTAGCATAAACCAGGAAACGTGCATCCATAACTCCGTAATTGACGTTCATAACTAGCGTAACAAACCGCACGTAGAAGGTAAACGTACCCAAACTGCTCTGTTTGGTGCTCAAACCTCGGTTCCACCAAACTCTTCTGTTCTCTTTCGGAGTTTTAGTCCGCAACGAAACGTCTTCACCCACTGCAGCTCGGCTCGCTTTTGGTAATTTACTGCGATAGCTCCAACATTTTCTGCGGATCCCCGAGTTCTCTCACTGAAAGGCCGTTTTTGGATGACTGAGCCCTCAAACAATTCGCCCTTTTGCGACGCCTTTTCGGGTCCTCCCATTTCCCAAGCAGGGGGAGGAAGCTGAACAATAGGGACTGGAGCCCAAAATCCCCTAGCGGGACAGTGTACCGCCGTTTTTCTCTCTCTCTCTCTCTCTCTCTTCCACACACAGGGCAGCTTGCCTGTGCCAGTGCGTAAAAGGGACACATAGTGTGGATTTTGATGCATAATATTAGTATTTAAAAGAAAGTTTACATCTTTTGATTTGATATTACCGAGTAGAAGAAGTGCGCCCCCTCCCCCTCCTTTACTCAAACTGATTTGGTATGCGCCGGTCCCCACATAAATTGTATGAACCTCGTCCATTGAAGCCCTGCAGCACCATCAGCACAGCTGTGTACTGTTGTGTTGTGTTTTTAACAGCTAATGCTTGTTTATAGTCCTGTCTTTTTAATACATGTGTGTATTATTGTTTTAATTCTGTTGACATGTTTATTGTATATATTATCATTATATATTTATTTAGTATATATATTATTATCAAGAACGTATCATTACATGCCTTATTTTAATTTTATATTATTTTATTTAATGTATTCTAATGTTTGCTATTGCACCTTTTTAAGCACCTGTAAGCCAAAGCAAATTGCTAGTTGTGAATTATGTTCATCAAAACATGGTGTCAAATGCAAAGTGCATTACAAATAAAATGTATTATTATTATTATTATTATTATTATTATTATTATTATTATTATTATTATTATTATTATTGTTGTTGTTGTTGTCAGTGTTGGGAGTAACTATGTTTTTGTAATATATTACAGTAATATATTCCTTTTTGAAGTAACTCAGTAGTGTAACTCATTACAAAAGTGAAAAGTGGTAATATATTACTTGTTACAATTAAAGTAACTCAAGTTACATGCATATTTAATTTAAGTGTATATTTCCTTTGTTTCCTGAAACAGCAGAAACAAAACTTAGACCGATGTTATTTGAACACTATCAGTGTGATATACTTAGTGTTCTGGACCAAAACTAACTCAAAGTAGTGTAACTCATACAAGTACAAGTAAGTCATACATAAAATACTCCAGTACAAGTAAAAAGTAGCTCAATTAAATAGTACTCAAAGTAAAAGTTACTAGTGTAAATATGGATTATTATTCATTGTTTAACATAATCTAATTAAATGTCCAATATCTCCTATTTACCCATAATGAAATATATTCAGGTCAAGTTTCTCAAAGCCTAATTTTTGGAACAAACAGTTTCAGAACATCTGATTTCAACTTAATCTAAATCTAACAATAACACAAGCAAGAATGTAAGCGATGAGACAAATCAGATAGAAATAACTAGGACACTCAGATTACCACTAAAAAAGACAGTTTGAGAGCAAAATGCACAAAATCTAAATCATTAACAAAAAGAATAATTCTATTTTAAACACTAAACTTAATACACATTAAACAACTCATATATACATATACCTAATACATCAATTAAAGCAGACACAAACTACAATAACTGATAGTCTAATTAAAAGAATACTGTTAGATATAAACTTTTTAAATCTATGCTTTGACCTAAATAATTTGTGTATGTCTTTATGATTAACTCATGTCTTTGATCCTAATAATCACAAGTGTTTTATAAAAGAAGACATGTCCCAGCCATGTGCCAGCCAAAAGGAGAAGAAAGACACTAGATAACGACATGGAATCAAAAGCTCATAGCTGTGTATTAAAGTGTCTGTTTTCCTATTGACTTGATATTGTTGTTGATTCATTTCTGTTCATCTGTAATAAATTGATTTATTGATTCAGCAAAGCAAAATCTCTGACTATGTCTCTGTATACAATCTCAGGTTCTCAAGACGAGAGTATCTCAAAACTCTAACAACAGTTACTTTCACCCCCTCCCCCCCTTGTCTATTTTTGGTAATAAATCTTGCCACGTTTCCCTTGCATACAGTAATTATCTCATGTATAAACTTAAAAATGAGGAGACCAAATTTTGCACAATTGATTTTCCACAAATGCATCTGTATGAAATAAAAGGTACAATTATTTTTAAAAATAAACTAACATCAATTATTTCAATTCAAAATCATAAAGTTCTCAGGCTCTAAGTATAGCTACATTTATGAACTCTAAGACTGATGCTGTTTTTGCACGGTGCATTACGTATAATCTGATTGGTCGGCTATGATGTGATGCATTTGATTGTTGTCTGGTCATTTAATTTTTTTGTAGTTTCACAATGTCCATTGATCATTTTAACACAGAAAATAATTATTTACTCAGTAACGGTTGGGAGTAGAAATATAATGAATTATTTTACTTCTTTTAAAACGTACTTAAGATCAAGTAAAATTACTGATCAAGAAATATACTCAAAAAAGTACAAGTACCCACTGGACCTGTCAGACCATGTTAAATGTGAATTTATTTATTTATTTATTTTACAATTATTAGACATTTTTATTTGCTATTTTATGTGGTAAGTATTACGGGAGTTATTTGTTTCACATTTATAATTTTAGAAATTGGCATTTGGTTTCAAACTGTGTTTATTAGTAATAAACTGAGTGATCGTGAGGTTTGAATATCTGACTTGTCTCGTTGCTTACGTACTTTTTTTGTTGTTGTCTAGATTTGGTCAAAATGAGATGTTTTTGATTTTCTTGTCCTTGTCCCCAAAATTGGAGGACAATTAGAGTGGAAATTACCTCCACCAATCCAGGTCTGAACTATTTATTATAAGGATATTTCATATGCGAATATTGATTATGTCTGAAAGAAACAATAACTAGGGACACTTCACAACAATGCTTAAGCATGTCCCAAATAATTACCCTCTTAGAATAATGGCAGAACTGCACGAACCATAAAGGCCCACCCTGAACGGGCTGCCAGTTAAACATAGAGCTAACACGCACATAGACCAACAATTACAGGTGCAAAGATAAGGACTGGAGTCATTAAACCTAACAAACGCTTGGACTGTAGGTTAAAAACTGAAGTAGCGGCAGAAAAAAAAACTTTAAGTAAAACTTGAAGCCTGAAAGTTTGACCAGGGTTTTAACTAGTGAAGTACTAGTACGGTAAACAGGACACTACACAAACATACTGAAAAGACCTGTGATTGAAATGCACACTAACGTACTATCCACTGAAAACTCAATGAGTATGTACTGTCTACTATATACTATTAGTATGATGACTGATAATGACCGTTCCCACTGAAGTACCGGTATAATTCCAAGATGTATTTTGATAACCTGGCAAGAGCCAGATTGATTTGTAGCCCCTTCCTCTAACTCGAGTTCTCCACATCGATCTGGGTCTGTGTCTGGTGCATCCTTTCGTAACCAGGGACATGAACAGAATGCTTGAAGCTGATTGGGCAAAGCGCCTGTCCACCATGATTTGTTTTAACGAATCACACTGTAACAAATGATGATGTCGTCATCATAGGTGCCACAGAGACGCTGCTACAACGACAACAAGGCTCCACTGGTGAAAACTTTCTTTTGGGATAGTAATGCTGTGGTCATTATGTCGTTGAGTGACTTTTGCCGTTTTTTGCAACGTGAGTATGCGAGTTAAGGGCACGTTAACCATCCTCCTGCATCAACATCTTTCTATTTTGATTCGGAGCGTTGCTAATAGCGTTAGCCCAGCTAGTTCCTCTCTCCGCAACTGCGCAGTTTTGCTTCAGCGCTTCTGCCTTCGTCACACCCGCATATCCCGCCCTAAACCACAACATTCCTTCATGATTGGTTCAAATTGGTTTGGTGTGGTTTCAAAAGGCAAAGGCGGGAACAGCACAAGATGGATTCTGGTGTTTTTGAACACCAGGAGAATCTATTTAGCAGGCAAGGTTAGCATTTTGAACCTTTAGCGACAAAAATCTAAAGCCAGTCTGAGGACAATTTTATGTTCCCTGAATGTCCGCTAACAATGCATCATGGGGTGGTTGAGTATGACTAGTGTGCCCACCGTGCATACTTAAAAAATGTCCTGATATGGTATACATCTGAGTATCTCTCGCGTACTCAATCTTTTCATACTATGAATACACTACATACTAGGAGTGAAAAGACAGGAACTTACAGACGGAAACAGAGAAAACTGACCTTAACCTAACATGAACTTAACTGGAAAACAAACAGAAAAAATAACTAATCAACACCCAGACTTTATTTCTTGTAGAACAGAATGTATTTTTATTATTGAGGCTGATGTTTTTCCTTTCCCAAACAATTAAAAGACATTAAAAAAGCCACAAATTTCACGTATATAGCATTTTTGCTATCCAAGTAGAACAGAAGTTTTTCGCCTTGCTCATAGAATGAAGTTCAAAACCACCCAAAACGCCGGAAACGTTCCTGTCTGGCATTTGTGTCATTGGATTGAGCTCAGTCAAACTTCTTGTTTGCTCTTGAAGAAATGTGGCTCTAATATGGTGGGTTCCACTGTTTCTGTCCAGACTTTGTCTTTTGACATCTGAAAATCTGGCTCTGTGCTAAGGAAATTAGATGAGCACAACTCCAAGCACAAATGTAGTTGCATAGTGACATGGCTGTGGGTGCAGAACTAACAAAGCCAATCTCATGAGTCATCAGCATCTCACATTAGAAATGGTGACATCAGAACTTTTTGTATAAGTCAGGAACAAAAAGTGGATTTCAGATTCCAGGTCATGAGCAAAGAAGAGAAAAGTTGTTTCAGAGAATTCATACATAGTGATTATTTGTGACCTAACTTTTTCAAAACACAATGTTCTCACTATTGACCTACATACAGTAAAAGGTAATCAATATTTTTACCTCTGCCAAGGAGGTATTGTTTTCACAGGCTTTTTTGTTTTGTTTTTGTTCATTAGTTTATCTGTTTGCAGTATTACATTAAATGTACTGAGCAGATTTTGACAAACTTTTAACCAAAAATAGATCTCATGCCATGGACGATTCCATTACATTTTACATGGAACCTGGGTCAATAGACTGATTCTGGATTTGTTTAATTAGTCAAAAAAAATCTCATCTCTGGCAAAATTTAATTGACCAATCTTTATGAAATTTGACTCACCTACAGGATGTTAGGTTGGTTTCTCAATCACACCACCAAGTTCTATCCAGATTACACAAATCAATGTTTTTTTTTTTTTTTTTAGAAAATGGGGATATCCATACATTTGGACCTTACATTATGAATGTGGAGAGATATTTCTTATAAGCCTGATCATGGTTCCATGATCAAAATCACTGATCCAGATAACTGCAGATATCTGGCAAAAATCAGGTGCTTGGCGAAGGTGCTTTTTAAAATCTTTATTTCATCTTCAAACTGAACATTTTCCTCCATTTTGGGTTATTGTACTTATAGTTCTTGAAGCCAGAAGTAGTAATTCATACTACCTGTGATGAACTGACCCTCAACTTTCACACTGGCCACGGTTACATTATGTTTTTTTAAATTTGGAATTAGTTATTCAGAATTAAATCATTCAGAATTACAGTGTTCTGCTTCGTGTTTACATAGAAATAGTAATTCCCAAACTGAGGTTTATATGGAAAACCAGTTTATTCAGCTTTAGGTCTGGAGGTTGGGAAGGCTCTGATTGGACATGATGTATCACGTCTATCGGGAAAAACACACAACAAACCTTTACTGACACCTTGTTTGGACACTTTTAAAGGTACCTCACATCTCCAGTCTTGCCATTGAGGGGTGGGGTGTGGTGGTGTGGTGTGGTGTGGGGTGGGGTGTCCTGAACCCCAAATATACCCAGGACCAGCACCCCTCCCCCACCTCTCCATGCTGGGCAGGATGAATTAGCAAAGGGACAAAAGGCTTTGTGGGCTAGCCATGAAAGGCCTATTAACCATACTGCAATCCCCCAGAGGCCCAGCCCGCAGGACACTGCCTCCCAGAATGCCCCTCTCTCAGCAGGCTGCAATCCCAGCATGCATTGCTTCCCTTCAGCGCTAACCTCTGCCACCCAGTGCTGCGCTATGTGATGTAGACGATTATAAATGTTGTTATAAAAGTAGCAGAGATGTGTATCAGCAGTGTGTGAGCATGTGGTGTGATTTGTGCATCGCCAAAAAGACTCAGAGTTGTACCAAAGAGGGTGAGTTTTAGGGTGCCGGCTGTCGGGTGTGAATACATCCAGTGTGTATTCAAAAGGTGAGCATAATACAGTGAGTGTGTGTGTGAGAACATTTTTCCTCTGGGCTTTTTTTTTTTTTTACTGCACAGTGTCGTCTTCTGCACAACCTCCTCACCCCATTGTGTTTGGCTGGTTGCCATGACAACGACCTGCTCTCCTGCTCCTCTGTATCCTGCTGACCTCAGCAGCTGTGTCACTTCCTCGGTGTGATAAAATCATAAAGAATCACACAAACACACACTTAACACACAATAATAATAGATTTTTTTTCTACTAAAACCTACTAACATTAGTTCAGGTGTGCTATCAAAACAGAAGGATAGGTCTTAAAATATAGATTTTTCAGTGATATTTTGTTTTATCTCAGCTATAATCTGCTCCATTTTTTGCTTTATTGGTATTCAAGTTGATTTTTTTTTTCTCAGTTTGGCTTGTGTGATTGTGGCTCAGTATTTAAAGGCGATATTAGTTGAAAATATCTATTATTGTAAGGTATATTTCAGTGAATTTCACTAATTTGCAAAATATACTGAGGTTGGCAAACACAGTTTTGGAGAGTTGGCAACCCTACAGAGGGCTCATTAATTATTTAATAACAAAACAGTACATTAACTATTTAATAAGTTTGTAAATTATCAACTTCTGTTTTTGTCCATCTACTGCTTACTTACGTTTCTCATTCATAAATGTGTTTGTGTTTGTGTTTCTGCTCTGCATTGCCAGGGAAGAGCTTGTATTTATACCCAATAACTGTCAAAACTCCACCCAAGTGTAGCCTACATTTGATTCGGAATCTCTAAACCCAACCTGGCAACACAGCTTCTGCAGCTGTTCACTCTCCTCTGTTTTAGGTACTTTTCTCACTTACAGATGTCTCATTTTCTCAATAAAAGACACGAAGAAGCGTCAATTTATTGTGTACTTTTTTTTTAATTTTATTGACGCCGATTTATGTATTTATTCTAAAATAGAAAAGAGGGATTGACTCTAAAGGAGGACAAATTAGGATCTATTCTGCATCTATTCTTTATTCTGTACCATTGGACGGAATAAAGCAGAGAAAGAGGAGTAGAAAGCATTAATGAGTTTAAAATTTAAAGCACTTATCACTGTCAGCCCTTCAAAGTTAAAAGTGAACATGCAAGCAGTTCATCACTTCATACCAGATCAAAGTCGGGTTTGCTCTCGCTCATCGTTGTGCTACTCCCACTTCTACAACACCTCCTATCACAAGTGAATATTTTTTATTCACCTTAATAATACAAAGAAAGCATTAACTGACGTATGATGAAATGTAAAGTCAGTACTTCAGCGACAGGACTTATTAGAATGCACACATGCACTGTATATGCTGCATAGCCTGCATGTCAACGCTGTCAGGGAGAGAGAGACTCAAAGCAAGAACCGGAGTCATCTGTTTTTTTTCCACTGATTCATCTCTGTCTAACTTTCCACTCTCTGGTCCCAAAATTGAAAAAAAAAGGGGGGGTTATCGCAGGAGCTCATGGGAAAATGTCTTCATGGAAAAGTGAGTGATTGTGTTAATGGCCTCTGATCTCAAGTGTTGCTATGTCATGTACTAAAAGTAAAAAATGAAACGAAACAACAGTGTTTCAGTGACGGATTTCAGATTATTTTAGGTTAAGGTCATTTTAAACCTTTCTGTAGATTGTTCTTTTGAACAAACATTCATTTACTATCTATAACTACTTTTCTATCTAAGTCCTTCAGAGTATTAGGTAACGCACTTGTATGAGGCTTTGCTCCTTGACTCTAAACAGAACAGAAAGCATATAAAATAACTGCGTTCATGGACAATTGTGTATTTCTATGATTGTGATACTTTAAAAAAAATCCATCCATCCATCCATTATTCCCGCTGATTCCCTTCAATTGTGGTTTTAAGCATTTATTTGGGATTTTTACATTACTTTAATACCTCTGATTATTATATATCAATATCACACACCACAGTTTATTGTTTGTTTTGAAGAAACATGGCTCCATTGTGCGCTTTTATGCAGTCGTAACTCAAGCTGTCAAATAAATGAAAAGCCCCTTCAAACTATACAGCATTCTAATAGCATAATAGCATCGCTGTATTGATGGAATAAATACATTCCTTGCTTGCTTCAGTTTTATAGACACATGTTACACTCTGCCTCTGGCTGCGTTTCCAGACACAGAGTCGATCTTCTCATCACTGGCGATGAGAAGAGATTTATGACATCTTTCTTTTTAATCTAAAAGTACAGACTCACACACAGAGGGAGGATCTCAATAGTGTGTGTTGTGGCCTCAGGAGCTGTTTTTCTTTTCATATCCAAAGATTTTATTGTTCTTTTCCATTCTTACCAAAGTGAAGCTTAAGCTGTGTGTGTGAGTGTGTGCGTGATAAGGGCTATGCAGGATAATAGGCTGTTATTGGCTCTCATTCCTCTGTGATTTCGCTGTTGAGACAGAGATCCGGACCCAGGTGGGGTCAGACCTCAGGCTGAGTTTCTGTGTGTGTCATGATGTGGAATGTGCTGTGCGACTGCCCTGATTAGATGATGTTTCTTTTCTCAGATGTAACCATGATGGAAGTGGAGTTGTTTTTTAGTGTATGCTAGGACACCAATGTTAGACTATTATGGCTCAGTTTAATCTTATTTGCAGCACAATTTACAGTGGGTTGCTGCTATGGGTTCTCTTGGAGATCATGTTGTCTAATTCTACTTGTAGGGTCCAAAAATCATTACTTCCTTTAAGATTGAAACTTAGTGTACCTTGATGCAAGACTAGTCTGCGTCAATAGCAGCAGGTAGTAAAAAAACAAGATAAATGTAATATAAATGGATTCATTAGACAACATTTAATGCATTAGCTGTGTTTCAGTTTACAGCTCAAGTGTGTTAAGCACCATTATCAGATTGGTCTTTTCAGCCCCAGTGCCTCATTTATATTGTCTTGCTCCGAAAAACGTTACATTCTATGTTCTACCATAAATGGTCAATGCAAAGTAACTCATTAATGTTTTTGCATCTAAACGATTCGTTGACCAATGACATTTTAAGTTCGATCATGCCAAAAAAGACAAGGAATTGGAATTCGGAGGATAAGTAGAGGTGCTTGTGGTTGATGTAGGCCTGAAGATATTTATTTTTTTTAAAATTTGGTGGTCACATGTAGGGGCATCACTGATAAATGAAATGCAAGTTAGTGACAGCACATTGTCAGAGTGAAAGAAAAATAATTCTGAATACAGGTGCTGTCATTTATCCACGTCTCTAAAACGTTTGTGTGCAAAGTTCAAAGTTAACCTGCCGGTGCGCACAAACTTTGCGAGAAAAGGATTGTGCGCATTTTTTAGGACCCGTTTTGTACGTGCGTAATTGTTATTAAATGAGGCTCCTGTTCTTTAAGTATATAATGAGATGAGAGCATCTTAACTGAGCACATTGTCACAAAGAACTAACTGTTTCTTGTTCTATATCATGACTGTTCAGAGGAGCGACAGTCATTCTAAGGCGGTGCCTCGTCACATTGGCACATTTGGTAATGCTAATTAACAGATGATTATCTGTTTAATGCATGATATTAATGTGATTTGTTGTATCTTATTCCTGTAATTGTTTACCACGCTGAGGACACTAGGATAGTGAATACGCGAGAAATACCCGGATGTATACTGTATCGGGACATTTTTGAAGTATGCACGGTGGGCATGGACGAGTCATACTCAACCACCCCATGATGCATTGCAAGCTGAACGTAAAATTGTCCTGGGACCAGTTTCAAGCTAAAAATCAAACATCAACTTTTCAAAACAAAAGCATCTCTTCTTGCCGTACACTAGTTTTTGACCATTTTGTAAATTTTGTCAGTAGCACAATGGCGGGTTTCCGAAAATCTCTGAAACGTCGGCATTAAAGGTGTATCATACAAATGACTTTTATAGATCATAGGAGCAGATGTTGATATTCTACTTGGTCACTTTCTCACTTAAAATGCTTTAACAACTTTCAAAGGTGGAGAATCAATGGAGATATTTAAGCCTGAGCGTGGTTCCGGTTTTTGTCGTTCGCATAATGCATCTTGGAAAACTTTGAAATATACTTCAGTGGGAAACGGTCATCATCCAAAACATACTATAGTAAACAGTATATACTCGATGAGATTGTAGTGTACAGTACGGAGTAGAGTATAGTACACAAAGTTGCTACTTTCCAAATATCTAAAAGATTTTTTAAATTGCAAATGAGAGGGAAAAAGCGCATTTATTTTCCTGTTTGTAGATTGAAAGGTTTTCATTTATATTGTAAGTTGGATATGAATTGTCCTTCTGACAGCTGCTCACTGGTCTCTCTGGAAGTACAACGGTGACCTGCCTCTAACAGGCTGGTGCAGAGCAGTAAATATGGCCCTGCTCTTTGAGGTATTAAAACTTAAGTGCCCTGCAGACTTAAAGTTGTGACTTTATATTCCTGCTGGAGTGAAGTGTGAGTTTTGACTCCAACTCCTAACCGTGTCCAGATGCAGCAGACAGTCCTAATTGGACCTGGAGCCAGTAAAATCCGAGCCCCTCTCTGCTCAGCTTAGCTCATTTAACTGCCTGGCCCAAGGGTTGGCCTGGTCTGCCCTTACAGTGCAACTCTTTCTCAACAAACATTAATGTCACAATTAACAATGTGGTGCTGTTCACCACATCCACCTCTGCTTGTTTTCACTATCTTGCTCTCAAAGAGTTGCTGAAGAATGTCTGGATGGCACATATGACCGGATAGTAAAGTTAAGTTATAGGCAGAAGCTGGTGCCGATGAAAAGGTCAAAAGGTTGAATGAAAGCCGAGGTCAGAGAGTGTACGCCGTAGATCAGCAGTGAAGACGGGGAGGAGAAAGCATCCAAGAATCTGACATGGCCCTGCAGAGTCTGACATTCCACCTTTTATCAGGCACCTGGTTTCATCATCCAAACCCTTCCTGCATATGGTTTTATTTGGATACGTCTCTCTATCACTCCCATCATTTCACTGGAACGCCCTCACATCTCCTGTCATCCATCTTGGAGTTTTTTTCCCATTCACCTCCCTTATTATGACTCACTTTCTCACCCCTATCCCTCCAGCTTCTCCCTCCTATCATCTATCTACCACCCCTCCCTCTTTCCATCCCTCCCTCTCACTGACTTCCTGCTTTCCAGTCTGCCAGACGGTCATAATTAACGAGGAAAAACGATAGTCCCCTACTGGCCCTTGGGAGCCCTTTCCACTCAAGAGGGAGCGTGTGCGTGCATGTATGTGTGCATTACCCCCGTACCTCCAGACTTGGCCCTATAGTCCCTCTCCAGTCAAAGCGTCTTTATATTCAGCGTCAGCAGTGAAGCATGATCTCACCCACTCCAAAACACACACTAAAGGACTTACTGTGGCTCCCAAACACTGGCCACAAACATGGAACAACTTACTATACAAGACCAAAGGGAGAATTTTGCTACTCCAACTGAAATTAGATTTTTCTTTCACATAAAGTTGTGTGATTTCACATCTGGCTTTCAAAAATGGAATAATTATATAGTTTGGATAGCGTATGATAATTGAGGAAATGTCAAATATGATAAAAACAAGACAAAACACACATATGGTTTTATACTGCTACACCCTTTTAGCTCCAAATTTTTAAAAGTTGTCAAATGATGAATAATCTAGAGGCGAACAGGCACCGGGAAGACACAATGATACAAGTGTGATCATATACTCATCCATAATATTCATTACTTGGTTTGTTTGTGTGTCCCGGGTGCCCCCCCCCCCCCACTCCTCCCTCCACCCCGTAGCCAACCCCCAGCCGTTACAGATCAGAGGCAGGGGGCAGATAAGGAGCAGAGGAGATGCTATCGTTAAAGTCAGAGTCAGTGGGCGGAGCTAAGAGTCAAAGGGTCATGGCTCTCCAGTCCCTCCGCTCACCCTTCTTTCCTTATCAAAACAAACAAAACGCTTATCACATACCGGCACTGTACGTGCACAGCACAACCAGAACATCTGAGATAGTGGTATGACAAGCTTAATATAAATGGGGGGCGGGGGGGGGGATTGTTTTTTTTTGAATCAGTAAATGCAGATGTTGGTCTAATGTGAATATTACAGTGATTTAGTAAGCTCACTTCTTCCATCTAAACCATGTATTCTGATCAGACCAGAAAGGATCGGGTACAACAGGTGACTCGGCACATGCACACCCAGGAACCGTTACAATCCAAGACAGGGTCACCACTCAGAAAATTAGGATTATTAGCACAACGACGGTCAATTTAGAGACAGCCATTGGTGGATCTCTGGCCCAATAAGTAGCAGAAATTCCTTCCTGCATCTGTAGTTAAAGTAAGGCGTGTATTCAATTAGCCACAGTGTTGAGTAAAAGATAGACAGACTCTTTTTTTGTGCCTCTGCAGTCATTTAATAGTTTATAATCAGAATTAATTCATATTCATGTCAGAATTTAGAAGAATGACTTGTCTAAGCATTGATACAAGCAAGAACAAAGGTTTTTGTATATATTTGTATACTTTTCTCTCATTTTGTGTGTGTTTGTGGTCATTCTGTGTTCTTGAAATCATTTCTGTTGTCGTTTTGTTTACATCTCTATTTTTGGGGTCAATTTTGGCATTTTTGCTGTTTTGTGGGATTCTGGGGGCCGCCAGTTGTCCATGTTTGATTCAATAAGAAATTTGGCCGTGTAAACATGTAGGTCATGACCTAAAAATGAGGAATGGTCAGGTGTTGTTTTAGTATCGAAGTTTGATTCTAAATCAGCATAAATGTCAGAAATCCACCAATGCTCATACACCTAAAATAAGACTGAAGGCTCACTGGTAACTCATAATACAGAAAATCAATTTCCCTGAAACATAAGGGAACGTTTATCCTATGATTGAAATATGTCAACCTTTGTATTGTTAGATATTTGTATGGATTCTATTTTTTTGGAAGAAACTATTACAATTCCAATCTTTACTTGTGAGGCAGAACTAATGTTTTTTTTTTGTGCTACTTTTGCATTCCTGCATGTGTATTCCCTTTGTACATGTGTATTTGTATGTGTCAGTGTTTGTGTATGTGTACACATCTGTGTTTGTTTGGCCCAGAATGTGTCCAGGTAGGCCTCTGTATGCTTGCCAGACTGATTGTGATTATATAGACGTGTGTTAGTCCTACGGTGTAAACATTGTGTTGTGCTCCAGTAGCTGACTCTGCAGTAGCAGCATGGCCGACTGTTTATTTTCCTTCCTGACGGACGACTTCTTATCAAATAAGCAGACACAGGCCTTGAGCCTGCTGTCCAACCACGCGCTCCCAGAGGATGCCCTTCCCACTTTCCTCTGTATCGCAAAGCCTCCCTGAGTGACGGCAACACTTGCCACTCACACCAGTGTGACACACACAGGTTGACATGTTTCCACAGCCTTTTATGTGATAGGTGTTTGAGCAAATCAAAACATCCTGAAGGATTTCAATGGTGTCGTTGCACCAGAAACAGATGTGACCAATGACCCAGGGCTTTCTCTCCGTTGCCATGGCAGCTACCTCTGATATATGTGACAGAGAGGTGTATTAAACATTTCAAAGAAGGATTTTGAGCACTTTGCACTTGTTTCTCAGCTAGATTGCTTCTTGATTGGCTACATTCAGTTCCACGCCACAAATCTCGGGGTCATGAGTTGGGAGTCATTGGCTTTCCTCTCACACGTGAACATTTTTAGTCAATGTTTACAATCATCGGCTCTGACCCGTTTTGGAGCCAATAAATGGGACAAATTCACTCTTACACCTCAGACCACACCATAATCTTAATAAACATAAAATAACCTAATGTTTGCCGTTAATGGCTTAAAAAAGGGAAAATCTGCCTTTAAACAGTCTTTATGTGTGTATCCTTGGAGCTAATAATAACACAGGTATCTGCTATTTATCAGCTCAGAGGGTACCAGGTAAAGAAAGAATAAGTGTTGAATTCTAGCCATTTTTACAGTCAATTCAGGCATCTTTTGAGATTTCTGTAACATTTTTTGTTTAGGCGGATTTTGTTGCAAGAACTTGTTTAAAAAAATGCTTAGATTACTCTTCCTGTCATCCTCAAAATTATAAGAAAAAATTCTGAATTGCCACTTGTAGGGATAGACCGCTATGAGTTTTTTTCCATCAGCCTTAGCCGATGACCAATGTAGACTGCCGTTTTTCTTGAGCTAATATTATAAAATATTATAATATTATATATATTATAAAAATTACAGAATGGTGATAATAAATGGTACGAGTGTCAATTTTTTTTTTTAAAAGGAACATTTATTGAAATTAACAAAGGTGATGTAGAAAGACAACAAGTAAAAATATTTAACAAATATTACAAACAGGTGATGTAGAACAACAAGAAGTATAAAAAATTTCTGCTGTCTGTAAATAATGTGAATTGGTGAACGCAGTAGCCGATTTTTGCCTTTTTTACGTGTATCAACATTAGCCGATAATATCGTCCGGCCAATGTAACGGTCAATCATTAGCCTCTTGCCTTGTGTAGCAGCCGTGGGGGCGTGTCTCGCTAGTATTTTGACACAGGTAATAAAAAAACCGTATGTAAAATGGTTTGGAAAAAAAAAAAAAACTTTGACAACGTATGATTTTTTTTGTGTGAATTTTCATTGATTTGTTTCATTGATTGCTTGGTATTTTACTTCTTTTCTGTCATAGACCAACTTTATGGTATTAAGTATCATTTGAAAGACTGTAAAGACTAAGAATAATACATTTTATATTAATTTCAAATAAGTTGTTTTTAAAAAAATCATGACTATCGTTATGTAATATCCAATTCATCACAGATTATGGAATAGGAGGCTGTAAATCCTCTGACCAGTAATGATGGCCCTGCTGACTTTTGTTTATTACTCACTGCATGGACGGCTGTGGACAAACAAAACCATTAATTACTGTCAAACTGGGTTCCCATTGATCATTAGTGGGTGAAGATTGAACTGCCTAATGAACTGTTCTGCATAGAAAAGCCGACATTGAAGAATCAAAAAGCTGTGACGCTATTAACACTTACAACCCAGATATACCAATGTTGCCCTTACAGACACTTCAAGGTTAAAAGTGTGTATCTATACTCACAACTACCATGACCTGCTTCATCCCACAAGTTCAAGAACTAGGAGGATTTTTTGCTGATGTGGTGCCAGATACCACACCACATTTTTCAGAGCTATTGCATAGTTCAGGCCCTAAAAGGTCAGAGTTGTTTTTGAATCTTTGAAATGATTCAAGAGAGGAATTACAGCTCGTGTGAAGCAAAATGATAACATATATATAACATATAAGTGGTTTCTGCTTTGATGTTTTATTAAACTGGGACTCAGGTTATATTACTCATCAGACTACGTAAGACGTAAATATCTTTAATTCATACTTTGATGCTAACTTCCACAAGATCAATGAACAACATTGTTGTAAGAAAAAAGCCACAATAGCTTGAAATGAAAATGACTCGTGCAAATCTTACAGAGAAGTGAATTGACTCAGACAGAATCTACACCACTAACTCTAACTTTAACCGCCCTAATACATACAAACATAACCAAAATTGGTTTAATTACTTGAAAATAATCAAGTTGTCACCTCTGCCAAGGAGGTCATATTTTCCCTGGTGAATATGTGTTTGTCTGTTAGCAATACAGAATTATCAAATAAACAAAGACAGATCTTACACAATGGACAATTCCATTAACTTTTGGAGGGGTTTTGGATCAATATACTGATTCTGGATCAGATTTAAAAGTAGAATTTTTATAATCATTGGTGAAATTTCAATCTCGGTTCAGCATTTCCTGTTGATTTGTTGAAAAAATGTGGGTGCCCATATATTTGGACCTATTTAATCGCTATAATGAACTGTGGGGTCGCCTTCTGTTCTACCTGGTTGGACATTGATGATATAGGTCTTGAATAACTCCATGAAGTCTTTGTGGTGTACTTGGTGATCTGTTGAAACTCGCAGTCTTAAAGATGATGATATAATAGTGTAAATGTCTCTCCTGATACAATGAAGCTATCCATGGATTCACACTCCATTATCTAGAACCAGCCCTGTTTGTCATATAATTATCATATTACTCGTACTTCCTTTTCTTCATCACTATTTGCACTTTATTGTCCTGAAAAAAGAGGAGGAGAGCAAAATGACTCCAACACAACAAGCCAAAACTCTTTTTCAGAAGTGCATGAAATGTTAACTTCACTTTTTCCTTTCACCCTCAAAGGTGAAATTCATCCAACGATCTTTTCTGCACATTAATATTTTTTATTTGACCATATTTACATAAGAGAACCACACACATTGAATATTACGGAATTTATGCAGCCAAGAGAACTAATTCTCTCATTTTTCCATGTGCTGCCAGGTATATCAGGTGCATCATGTGACACCCCCCACTTCTACAAAATGGCTCAGAAGCAACAGGCGTAAGTGGATCGTGCAAGGCTGTGATTACATGATTACGTGTGTACTTATGAGTCAGCTGGACAGGCCCGGTGCTGACAGCACAGTGTGTGTGTGCGTGCGTGTGTGTGTGTGTGTGAGTGAAAGTGTGTACACTGTGAGTTGTGAGAGTAAATAAACGCAGTCCAGCGGGGGCTCACACGGCCTTATTATCAGAGCTCGGAGACAAGACAGACTGTTTTTTTATTCTGCTCTGATTCATACCACCTCTCTGCTGCCACCACCCCCACACACACACACATACACACCAGTAGATACTGGGCCCCACTGGCCCAAACTCAACACATGGCTCCAATCAGCGGATTATTTTTAGCTCTTTTGAGTTTTTCATGCAGGAATTCTAATCACTTGTGATTGTTTTCAGTTTGTACCATGTGTAGCCTGAGGATATGAGAATAAAGCTCTTAGATCCAGCAGCATAAGCCGACCCAGATACGCTCACCCAACAAATGCTGGTACCACTTGGGTCCCTTTGGCTTTTTTTTTTCTAAAGATGCCAGTAGCTTAATTGCAATCCCATCCCACCCACTTGGTGATTGGGAAAAAGTCCAGTTGAAAATAGAAAACCAGATGATGTTCCGTCTGAAAACCACAGATCAAATACACACACACTTACAAAGCTTGTACAGTATGCAAACTCACACCCACACATACACACACACACACGCAACATTTGTGGTACAGAGAGGCATTCTTTCTCCCTCCTTCTCTGTGACACACACACGCACGCACACACACACACACACACACACACACACACACACACACACACACACACACACACACACACACACACACACACACAAGCTTGCACTCATTAATAGGCAGACTCAGGAAACTGTTCCAGTGAGCTGCCTGGAGGCCCCTGGGAGGGGTGCAGCGGTGCTGCAGTTTTTTTTTTTTTCTTTTTTGGGGGGGGGGGGATCAAAGCAAGGAGGAGAGCAGCAGACTCAGAGGCTGAATAGAAACAGCAGAGGAGGGAGGAAAGGAGAAAAGAAAGTTTAGAGAGGGAAGAAAAGAGAGAGAAAAGTTCCTCTCCAAGAATAGGGGATCCGAAACCCCTCAATTTAAATGAATCGGCTCTACCGTGCGTGTGTGTGTATGCGTGTGCACATAATCGTACTGTACACCAAGGGGGACACTGGGGGCCAAAAAATGTGGTTGTCTGATCCGAGGGTCACATTATCACCATTCATGTCAGCATTTGGAATAATTATCAATCTGAGGATAAATACAGGAGAGAACAAAGGGTTTTGTGTATTACTGTTGTCTTTTTAATGTTGTTTTGCATATTATTGTTGTCATTTGGTTAGTTTTTGTCGTCAATCTGTGGTTGTTTTGGTGTCATTTTTATCTAATTTTGTGTATTTTTGTTGTTGTTTGGTGTTTTTAAACTCATTTTGTGTCATTTGTTGTGAATTTGTGATTTTAGAGTCATTTTTGTGTATATTTATGGTCATTTAGGCATTTTGGTTGTTGTTGCTGTAAATGTCTCTGTCATTTTGTATGTATTTTGATGTCATTTTGTGTTTGTGTTTTACACAAAATTCAAACGAGGGCCGCATGTGGCCCCAGGGCCACCAGTTGCTACCGTCTGCTGTACACACAGGCTCAGTCACAAACACAATCGAGCACATTTCTTCTCCAAAAGACTCCACAGGAAAGGGTTGACGTTCCCTAAGAAAATATTCCCTAAAGCACTAATTAGAGAATCGGCGATGCTCATTAATAGAAACCCTCTGCCCCCAAACGTCTCATATTCCTCAACGTCCCTCACCCCGACTCACCCCCCCAAACTCTGGCAGAAGACTGAAAAAAAACATGCACACAAAAACAAAACAAAAAAGATTCTGGCAGTGAGAGAAGCCAGCGTTCCACTGGCAGGCCTGGGTCAGAGCCCAATTTACCTTCTGCACACTGCTGCTCTCTCCCTACAGCACCAAGCACCTCCCTCTACACAGAAATATGACCTTCTGTGTCCTTTTAACACACAAAAACACACGCACTTACACAAAAATCCAGTCTAGAAGGCACATGAATTTGGTTGGAAATGTTAGATTTATCAATTACCGGCTCAGCTCATGTGTAACATTTGCAACATTTGTGAAAACGATTTAAAGTTTGGCATTTTTTGTATTTTCATCCTCTTCATTAACAGTCTCAATCAGATGAGGCTCAATCAATTTGCTTCCTTTACGCTCTCTTTGCTCCCGGTCTGTTGCTGACATTTCCTCCGTGTACCAAGTAGAACCCAACCGCCCATTACCACACTGCACAGGCCCTTATTAAATGTATATATAGTCACGCTTTCGACCAAGAAACACGTTCGCACACAAAGGCCAAAAGTGCTTTCATAAAGGAATAGGCTACAGGGAAAGTCATAAGCTTGACCATGATCCAAGATGGCCTCAGCCTGTGCGGGGGCGGATTAATTCAGTCAGGATTCAACGAGCCTGCATCATGTTTCATGGCGTCGCCTCTCGCTCCAACACATGCTCCTCCACTTCTTCTTCTCCTCTTCAGCGCTCATTAGACAGATCTCACTTTGGGCGATGTTGTTATTTCAGTGTTTGTAGCTCGTTACGGGACTGTTTTCCTGCGGCGTGGCCCTCGTCATGATGGTCGGTGTGTTTGTGAAAGAGGGGAAGGAAAGGGGTGAGGTGAGGAGGAGGGGGGCTGCTTCTTAAACTCTGTGCGTAGAAGCATAGAGTGTGATTCCAGATGTGTTTTTTACTGCTCTGGCAGGGATGACAGGGCTGTAAAGTACCTCTGTGGAGTAGCCTGGAGGAGAAGGAGGGAGGGGTGGGGGGGCACTAATGCTCTCTGACTTAAGGTCCTGGTTTCAGGATGAAGCTGGAGAGGAAAGGGGGAACAGGAGATGGCTGGAAGGGGCGGAGGGATGGTAGCGTTCTGGGCTTTGGGAGAAGTTAAGTGTAGGCCAGTCTTTAGGGCCTCTGGGACTGAAATGAAGGAGGGTTCGGAGCGAATGAAACAGGTTTTCATTGCTCAAATATTTCACTTTATTGGCTTATAGGTGTCTGCAAATGAGGACAGCGAGGCTGTGCAATGCATGCTGCAGAAATAAAGCAGAGAACAGTTACTATAATGTCCTATAGGTAAATCAAAGATTAAAAGTTATAGTTCAAATTATTTGAACAGATGCTGAAGTAAATTTAGGCAGTGGTTATTCGTACGGTTGTGGTACACAGCGCCCGTATTTGGCCAGTTTAGGTCACGTGACTAAGACTAAACCTTACCTTTACCTTTACCTTACCCTAATCCTAACCCTAACCCTAACCCCAAACCTAATCCTAACCCTAACCTTAACCCTAAGACGCTACGTACTTTGGTAACCGTACCAATAGCACTGGGGGTTGTCTGTATGGCAACCGTACAAATAGACACTTAATTAATTAATTTATGCAATTAGTCCTGTTCTTTCTTTTATTTCGAGTAAGGATTTCATGACGATTAGTCATCAACCATCATTATGAGTCTAAGCACACGTGTTCATTTTGTTGACTAAGAATTTTTGTCATGGTTTTTGCCGCCGACGTTTTTAAGTGACAGTAATGAGACTATGAGCAATTCAATAAAAATACACCAAATTGTCTGTTTACAAACATTGATGCCATCCCATATCAGGTTTGTAAATGCTAATTGAATCTTTAAAAATAAATAAACTCTTACGCTTTATATTTTTTTCAATTATATCTGTAACAGATTTAGTCGACTAATATTTAGCTGGCTAAAACTGGAACTGAAATAGACTCAATTTGGAGCAAAAAATACCGGTAAGATGCATTTTAGTCAAAAGACTGGCTAAAACTAAATCAAAATTAACACTGTACTAGGACAGTGTCCGTCGGAAGTATGCATTCATATAGTAGGGGCTTAAGTAGTTGTCGATCATGGCCAAATAAGTATGTGTTTGAAGATTAGATGTACAAAGAGGTGCACATACTCTGTACTCTGTAGTGTTATAAAGGGGTATAATTGCGGGTGAAAAGTAAAATACCGTGTGCGATTTCCCTGGTTTAATTCTATAGGACATGAGCATGAAAAATGTGTTTTTTTTGTTTGTTTGGTGTATTTTTCTGTAATGTATGTTCTTTGGAATCATGTGTATTTTTGTATCTTTCTGTTGTCTTTTTGTGCATTTTTTGTATAATTATTGTTTTTTTGTTGCTTTTGTAGTGTCATTCTGGAGTCATTTTGTGTATTTTTGTATCTTTTGGAGATATTCGCTCCACAAACACACAAACACACACATACATACAGAACTTTCTTGCTTTTATAGGTAGATGTAGCTACAGAAAAACGTAGCTTACAATGTCCCTGGCAAAAAAAAAAAAAAAACAATAAATAATAATAATAATGATAAAAATTTGAAAAAATTGCACACTAACAATTCTGTCTAATAAGAAAAAAAAACAAACCTGTTTGTACCTGATTTACATTGGTTTTGCCATTTAAATTCACCATTTTAGTTAAAGCTCCCATTCAGGGTATAGGGCTTTTTAAATAACTGGTTTTGGTGGATCCCCATTAACCTTGCCTGCAAGAGGGATTCTCCTGGTGTTCACAAACACCAGAATCGATGTTAGATGGAAGGCTACACATCAATCTGGCTCTTGCCAGGTTAGATCCCCATGTTTCCTACAGACTTTGTTGTTGACAATATGGAATGTCAGATTCCATCCACTGCTTGGGTGAATTATTTCAAATGTGTGTGAAACTTGCAGAAAAACTCCAGAGAAAATGAGAAACAGGTTGCAAAAAAAAAAAAAAAAAAAAAATGGCAATAAATAAAAAAGAATTAAGAACAAAACTAGAAAAATGAGTTAAAAAACATTTAAAAACCTCTCTAGTTTGTATCCTGCATGAAATGTGAGGTAAAATTTTTTTGCTGGGACAAGGAAATTGAAAGAAAAACTGACAGGAAAATGGGAAAACGTTAGTAATGTAGGCGTATGTGTGTGTGTGTGTGTGTGTGTGTGTGTGTGTATGTGTGTGTGATTCCTGTAGCTTGTTAGTGGTGCTCATTAATACAGCTCTGTTTTATAGGTACTGTTCAAAGTCTGATGTGGTGTTTCATCTCCAGTTTACCTTCTCCATGGGCCAGATGATTAGGAGGGGAGGTGTTGGAAGTTTTAAGCGACGCTGGAAATAATGTTATTATTATTATCATTATTATTATTATTACAGATGTTCTTCCATCACATCAGGAACCACAGTATATTGGAGCGACTGAAAAAACCCACCGAAAACATGGTTAAACAACAATCAGACATGCACCCACTAATAGGGACTGTACAAGTCTAAAGCTATTCATTCCTGCACTTTACATTAGATGTTAATGCATTGTATTGTTGTAAGTGTTTTACATTGTTTGTCGTAATATTTTCACCACTGTTTATTTTGTTTTGTTTGTTTGTCTGTTAGCAGGACTACGTCAAAAGTACGACACAGATTTTGTCAAACTCTTAACCCAAGATAGACCTTATGCCATGGAAGATTCCATTACGTTTTGGAGGTGATCCGGATCAATGTAAAGATTCTGGATCACTTTCAAAAATGAAAAAAATTCCAATCTCGCATCATTGGCAAAATTCAAAAGAATTCATATCACGGTTTGTAATTGACAGTCCATATGTTTGGATGTAAATTTGCTGAAGTGCTAAATCTGTGTATTTATGAACTTGTACGTTCATTATACACTGTCTCTTTCAAATAAACAAATAAACTAAAGTAGTGATTGTACGTGAAAATGTGGATCTTCTGTTGCTATAGGAAATGTTCATCTGACAGATCCAGTGGATCTGAAAGGGGAGAACATGCAAACTCCAAAGCACTTTGGTCTAAAACAGCCAGTCTGTAATTTTCCGGTCTAAAATCATCCAAAAAATCACCGTGCTCAACAGTGACAGAATGTAAACTAAAACAAGAAAGGCAGTGGTTTAGTTGGTTTCTGATTAGAAAGTTGGCGGTTCAATCCCAGGCTACACCTGACCATGTTCCTAAGTGTCTTTAAGCAGAAGTTGCTCCTACTTACAGATCAAAATGTCCTGAAATGAAGGTTCCAGGAACCAAACCATGTGTGGCGTCACATTACTGAAGAGAAAACCATCGAGCCCACTCTCCTCTTTAAAAAAGATTGTTTTGCACATTTTAACCGACCGACGTGCTGCGTTTCGCTTTTTCTCTGAGCATTTTGTTTTGCATTTGGCCATCTTTCAACCAAACAATATAATCTACATTTTTAGGACTTTTTAGGACATTTTTGTGGTGCAGTGGATGGTTTTGGTCCTACGAGCATCTCGACAATGTAAATGTGAAGCAGCAGGAGCGAAGGAAAGTGAGCGAGGAGGCGGTAAAAAAAAAAAAAAAACACGCCACATTTGTGTGTGATACATACTGTGCGTGTGACCCCCCCCACAAACCCCCCCACCTCCTTGTTCCTCCACAGGCACATCCAGCACCTCCAGGTCCAGAGAGCAAAGCTTTCTGTGGGATCAGAAACAGATGTGCCTTCTGCCTCTACTCTTAACTCCCACAAAAACACACACGCTTGTCCTGTACACACACACACACACACACACACATGCTGGCGGCAATTTAGAACCGGCACCAGGACTCAGTCAGAGCGACGGGCCAGCGTGACCCTGAGCTTGACCCCGGCCTCAGACAGGAAAGGGACACAATTGGCTTCAGCTGTGACCCCTCCACCCGCTCTCTCCTACACCCCCCCCCCAAAAACCCCCCTCTCACTCATTAGGGCAAACTGTTTTTAAAGGCAAAGCCGCTTTCACTGCCACTAAAGCCAACACCCTGCAGCACGGAGCAGGAGCAGCCGGGGTGGGGACGGAAAGATGGAGGGAGCTGGAAGAAGGACATGAAACACCAGTTATTTAAAAAAAAAAAAAAAAGGAGAGAGAAAACACAACATCAAGGTGACGGAGAAATTTATAGACAAAAGGGGGCAGAGTGTAAGAAAATGCAGACAGAAGGGAGGAGGGAAAAAATTGGGCATATCACTTGCAGCTGTTGCAGGCTCATGTTCCCAGAGTGCATTGCACCTTGGCAATGGTTATACCAATAAGAAGAGAAAGGCTGAAGTCATGGTGACATTTACTCCCCCACCAAAAAAAAAAAAAAAAAAGCAACACATCTGTGTTGGAAGAAAAGATGCAGCGAGGAAAAAGAAACAGAAAGAAAGGGCGATGAAGTCAACTGCTAATAATGACAATAAAAAAAAAAAATCCCTGTAATTAAAAACAGCCGTGAGACGCGTTTGTGTCAGAGACAGACCGCTGGGTGAACAAACAGTGTATTTGTTTGTTTGGAGACCAACGGCAACAACATACGGAAAGTGTTGGACGTCTCACCCTCATAAAAAAAGAAAAATCCAATTTATACTTTGCCAGCCGTGATTTTTGAAAGCCGTCATTCTTGGCAAACTGTGAGGAGCAGTTCAGGCTCACTCCATCAGTGTTTATGCACGTGTGTGTGTGTGTGTGTGTGTGTCAGGTTGTATTTGCTTGAAAACTGTTGAATATTTCATGTTTGCTGACCTGTAAGAAAACTATAGCCACACATTTGTGTGAGTCACCGTGTGTGTGTGCATGTGTGTGTGTGTGTGTGTGTGTGTGAGTGGCAGGGCATGCTGAGGTAGATTAATACCAACTCACAGAGGGGAGTTCATCCTTTCAGGGCTGACTGATGTGCGTTCCAAATTGATTTATGAAAACGGCCTTTAATCAATTATGTGTGGAGAAAGAGATGGAGAGAAAGAAAAGAAAAGAAAGAGAGGGGGGGATGGGTGAGTGAAAAGGGTTAGAAAAGAAGAGGACAGAGGATAAGGAAGGGAAAGTGTGTGAGTGATGCTTCTGGGAGGATGAATGTGTCCTATGGGTGTCACTTTACTTCATGCCACAGGTGTCCCACTCTGTGGTGGTGACACATGCTTCATCTATAACCATCACAGTCATCTACAACAGTGGTTCTCAAACTTTTTTTTGCTCAAGTATCCAATTCTATTACTTTTGAATGTAAGTACCCCCTTTGTATTGGTATTTAGTGCTTCCAGATTTATTTCTATAGTTTTTATCATTTACAGTCATCTCCCTCCTCCCTGATGTAGGACCAAGACTGATCGTTGTATTCTCACTTTATGTTCTGTTCGAGATCATTTCTATCATAATTTTGTCTTTTTTGTGTGTTTTGGTGTCATTTTGTGCATTTTGTTGTTGTTTGTCTGTTCTTATTTATTAATCAATATATTTTGTATGTTTCTGTTGTCGTTTTTGTGTGTTGTTGGTATTATCTAAAATATTCTCTTTCAGTGTTTGGCTGTTTCTTATGTCGTTTTGTATGTTTCTCTGTTATTTTTGTGAATTTTGCAGTGATCTTGTGTATTTTTCTCTCATTTATTGTGTCTATTGTTGTTTTGAGTGTTTTGCTGCTGTTTCTCTATATTTTTTATTATTCAGTATATTTTTTATCTTATTGTGTGTGTGTTTGTAGTCGTTTTGTGAGTTGCTGGGTAATATTTAGTATGATGATCATTTGTAACTAAAAATGAACATTATAAAACCCCATATTTGTATTATGATTATTGTTAATAATAATAATAATAATAATAATAATAATTTTATTTAAACCCAAGGACACTTAAACAGAATAATAAAAACAGCGCAATACATTATAAAACAGAAAAATACAAAAAAGAAAAAGAAAAGGAAAAAGAACAATGTAGAATAAATGATGGGCAGTGGCTATCCGTATCAATATACAGATATTCTATCCGTACTTAGCGCCCCTCATTGGCCAGTTTAGGTGACGTGATAGGTCACGTGATTAAGACGTTACGTACTTGTACTTCTGTTTGCTATTATCACGTAGATTCCTAAACTACGTTACGGACTAACTAACCCTAACCGTAACCCTAAACCTAAACTAAGTTACGGACTAACTAATCCTAACTACGTTACGGACTAACTAATCCTAACCGTAACCGTAACCGTAACCCTAAACCTCAACTATGTTACGGACTAACTAATCTTAACCGTAACCCTAAACTTAAACTACGTTACGGACTAACTAACCCTAACCCTAAACCTAGACTACGTTACGGACTAACTAATCCTAACTACGTTACGGACTAACTAATCCTAACCGTAACCGTAACCCGAACCCTAAACTATGTTACGGACTAACTAACCCTAACCCTAAACCTAGACTACGTTACGGACTAACTAATCCTAACTACGTTACGGACTAACTAATCCTAACCGTACCCTTCTGAAGTGGATTTGGATTTCATGCTACTCTGAATTTGTGTATCTCTTGTTCAGCCATTCAGTCTGTACGGCTACGTATGGACAGCCAGTCTGTAAATTATGGAATGAGATGAAACATTGAATTACAGACAATATGCTTTCATTTGTTTATTTTCATCTCTTTCTCTCTCTTTCTCAAGTACCCCTGTAGTGCCATCGCGTACCCCTAGGGGTGCACGTACCCCCATTTGAGAAACACTGATTTAGAGCATCCTTGAAATGTATAAACGATTACTACAAAAAAAAAAAGCAGGAAAAGTTGTGAGAGTGCTCGTACTTAGCAGAGGCAATAAAAGCCTGTGTTTGTGCAGCAGTGTAAAATAGTGTTTTTTTGTTGTAATAATGGTCCTGATTTTGGACAGAGTGGGGGGGTTGAGTTGTGTGTGTGTGTGTGTGTGTGTGTGGGGGGGGGATATAGGGTGAAGCTACAGTTGTTTAAAAAGCCTTTCCCCATCCCTCGGCCTTTGTGCCTGAAACAGGGGTGCACGGGGGGACGTTGGGTGGGGGGGGTCACGCTGAGAGCTCGTTTCTCCTGCCTGTCAGGACTCTATCTGGGATCCAGCCGGAACTAATCAAACTCCAAAAGGCCTCCCATTACCCAGAGTGCACCTGGGGCCGGCCGATGGGAAACAGAAAGGAGGAGGAAACCCCTCGTCCCTTCATCCTCCACACATGCTGCACTCCACCAACTCGTGCAGCGCACACACACAACACTCCCACTGTTTCACACTGAAGCAATAATAAACACTTGCAATAATATTTTCACAGCAAGCAACAGCCTGCTTCAGATCAGACCCTGCTCAGACAGCTGTGCATTGCATCACACGCACACACACACACACACACACACACACACACACACACACACACACACACACACACACACACACACTCTGCAGGTGCAAAAAAACTTGAGACATCTTTGAAGAGGCTCACTGAGAATACATCAGAATACATAAAACATGTTACAACAACACAACCCTGAACCCCAGGAGGTCAAAGGTCAAACATGATGAAGAAATCTGATATTTCTACTTGTCCTTTCAGTTTATATTGACACACTTTGGCTTCATTCATATTTAAAAGCCCTATTTCTTCAACTTGTGTTTTTTTAATAAGTTAAAAAGATGAAGAAACTGCAATAAAAACTGTTGACTGCCCTCTAGCGGCTTAAACACTACACTGCATACATGCAAAGTTATTATTTATTTATTTATTTTTCACTTTTTACTGTATATTATGCAGTAACAATATATACATACATTTTAAATCAGGGTACATAGGCACAATAACACAATCTGGCATTTGCCAAAGAAGTGAACATGAACAATAAAGAAAATAAATAAACATATATATGCTAAATACAGACAGAACAGAAAAAGGCACACACAAGGCAGTAACAACTTAAAAAAGCAATGACATTTGAATTTCTTTATAAATGTTGGTGGCGTTTTTGTTATTTTGTTTGATCAATTTAAAAGACTTGAAGTAGTAAATGAACAAGTATGAATAAAATGTTCAGCCATTAAAATAGCCAGATTTGTGACCTCAGAGATACTTGAGTCCAGATTGTCCATGAAATAAATAAATGCAAAGTTAAATCAAAAAGGGATGAAGAAATGCTCATCTTTTGAGTTTTATAGAATGTAAAAATGATTATAAATTATCAAATTAGGCTGTGTTTTGTGAAAAACATAATTTTCCCACCAAAGCCTGACGCGTGTCCCATTTTTTTCCTCTTTAAAAGCATATTTCTGTAAGTGCTGCTTCAAGCGCTTTGCCAGAAATAAACACTTTGCATCTCGGTAGATTTGGAAAAAGTAAAGATGTGCAACAGATGTTAAAGATATGACGTTATGCCTGAGCATTTGAAACTTTAGAGCACCTTTTCTCTGCACATTTTGTACAAAATGACATTGTTTGCCACTTTGAAGAAAAAATTATTAAAAGACAAAAAAAGAAAAACAAACATTAGTTAGAAATGGAATAAAGGCACTGATACTCGACTCCTGGATGTATTTCCTTCAGATCTCATTCACTTTTTAAAGACAGTGTGTGCACAAGCTTAATTGTGTGTGTTTTTCTAAGTGACTTCAGAGTCCTTCACTGAGGTGAAGTGGGGGCAGATTTAAAAGAGAGTACCCCTTTATCCCCCCCCAGTCTCTCACGCACACCTCACTACTGCCTTGTGTGCACATCCACACCCTGCTTGAACTCCCATCATGTCTAAGATGTCACGAGTTGTCCATGACGCTACGACTTGTACCTCGTAATTGTGAATGTGTGTTTGCGTGTGTGTATAAAAAGTCGGTATAAATTCACATTAGAACTTTCTCCAGGCCCAGTGGGAGAGGAGGGGCTCTAAGGGACACTGGAAAGGGGTTAATCCTCCTTCACCCTGACCATCCGGGCACAAAAAGACCCCCCTTGTCTCCACCGTGACCTATGACCCCACATTCACGGCTGCTATCGCTGGCGCATTGATACCTTAGCCGTGTTATTATCTGAAAAATATACTGCATTAGGGTTCCCTGCTGTCGTCCACATTGACCTAAAATCCCAAGTGTTCTCAATCCTTCTCAGTCGTCACTTTTGAAACCTTAAAACCAACAGCGGAAAAACCAAAGGAGGAAGTGAGTCAAGTTAAAAACTTTAGATTTCTAATACTTTAATGCTGCCCCTTTGAGGCGTTTCAGGTATGTAGTGGTCAGTGTCAACAATGTCTGTAAGTGTGAGCTTCACTCACATGGAGACAGTACAGGAAAGCAGGGAATGCTTTGTGCAGAGAATCTTTGGCCCATGCATCTGTGGGAGTGCTTAACAAACAAATCTGATTTATGTCGACCTTTATCTAGAAGTTTTTAAGTGCTGCTTTCTCCAAGGACATCTGAGATAAGCTACTGAACATAGAATCCTAACTTTTCTTCAGCAAAAAAAAAAAAAAAAGACAGTAGGTGGAATAGGATTCTGGAAGTTTGCCAATGGAAAATAATGATAAATATCAAGCAATTTAAAAGAAAAAATCTTTACGTAGTATGACAATTTTGAAAGTGTGTTACCTCATTTGTGTGTATTATAATCATAATCATATAAACAGGTGACAAAATTAATTTATTAACACCGACTTAGAAAACAGGACGCTGTAACGTAGAAAAAGGGGTGGGACTAATAAGTATATACTTCCACCCACTCCCTTTCGAACACAAAAAGTAAGTGTATGCACTAATATATGTAATTATTGTTTTGTTTTTTCTTTTTTCTGGAGGGAAGCCATCTGCATCGAATCTTTTGTTTATTGTAATATTGTTTCTTGTATTATTGCGTTTGTAATTTGTTGGAAATAAAACAGTATAATCAAATTAACACAAGCTGTATCATCACTAAATGATCATGACATTAAGATTGATTTTGACTATTAAGATGTACCTACAGGTAATAACATCATGTGTACAGAAGACAAAAGAAAAAAAGCCAAACCTCATTGACTTCAATTTAAAATTTTATTTCAGATAAAAAAAACTTTAAAAATAAAAAAGCAGCTTTCGATGTCTTTAGGTGTTATTTATTATTTTTCCTTCCTGTCATCTCACGTGAGCCGACAAAGCAAACCATCCTTCACGCTGCCTCCGTCCGTCCACCTGTTTTAAACACATAAATGAGTATTTGCTGCTGGTTGTAAAAAAACAAAACACATTTAACAGGATTTACCTGTGAGTTGGTTTCCTCCGTTTCTCTTCCAGAACCACGAGAAGACGCATCAGAACCTCGTGACCTATTAGAGAAGTGTGTAAATGTAAATTCTGACACATAAAAAATCTATAAAAAAGCAAGGATGTTGTGTGTTGTGTAAAACTGACCGTCTCTCGCTGTGTGGCCATCGCCCTGGTTCAGGCTGATCTAAAAAGACAACAACAAAGTCTATGATTTCTATTTTAGTCAGAATCAGGTGTGCATTTATTATCCAGCATACCTGCTGTGTTAGGGCTGAACTCTGATGGACGGCTGGGGGAGGCTGAGGGAGACACTTTTTGTTTCTGGTGCTCGATGAGCTCCATGAGGCGACTCCTGGCTGCTGCACTCTGCCTGTTCAACTCTAGGAGGCGCTGTTCCACACTGTGGACACTCAGGGTGTTTGGCGACGTCTGAAGGAGAAGAGACACATCTATAAGGCGAGTACACAAATCAATGACTGCGTCCGAATATTCCCTCCTATCTCCTTTCCTATCCACTTTTCCTTAACCCCATGGATGACGGCACACGGTTAAAGAAAGGTGTTAAGAGACTTCCTAAAGGAGATAGGAAAAGGCCATCACGTTGTTTTGACAATTAGGCTGCGTCCGAATAGTCCCCTCTATCTCCTTTCCTACCCACTGAATCTTCAACCCCGGAAGTGTTTAAGTGGTGGCCATGATAAAGAGCGTCTGAGTTCTCTTTAAGCTCAGGAAAATAAGCTCTTTTTACCTCCTTTAGCTTAGGAAACACTGATCCATCCTTTACCAAAGGAGATGAGATAATGCTGACCCACAATTCCTTGCGGCGGCAACAACATTTAAAGGGACCCACACCCGAGCGCTGACAAGTAACGGAGATCATGCAAGTTCAATGCAATAATATGTCTTGAACAATTTTAAATAATCTAAAATCCATATCTTATTATATGTAAGACATATCAGATTATAACTGACATAAAACAGACACTCTGTGGTTCAAGCATAAGAAATCAGACATTTTAGCCACATTATGTTTTATTCAACATAATTCATATTTGTGAACAACCATTCAACGTTCTTGTCACCTAGAGGAAATGCATCTAATTGTCAAAACAGACGTGATCGCCTTTTCCCAACTCCTCTCCTAACACCTTTCCTTAACCCCGTGGATGACATCACGGGGTTAAGGAACAGTGGATAAGAAAGGAGATAGGAGGGACTATTCGGACGCAGCCTCAGACACACTTCCACTAGGTGACGTAATAATCCGATGGCGGCGAAGGTTAGTGACGTCTGCCGTGGTGAAAAACTAAAAAGTTTTGAAAATGGACGACTAAAAGCACATTTAAAACACATTCCCCTGTGCCTCTAACACTGATATTATCTCAAATATCACAAGGCTTGAATGTAAATCAAAGGAAAAGAGGCTACCAGGCTACGAGGAACAATAGTGAAACTAAAAAAACGTTACATTGAGAATGGTTGCACACACTCACCTTCCACTCAGAATTATGAATTATGTTGAATAAAACATGTGATAAAAATGTCTCTGATCCCTTTTTCTTGAACGAACAAGTGTCTATTTTATGTCAGTTATAATCTGATAATACAGTATATCTTACATATGGGTTTTAGATTATTTAAAGTTGTTCAAGGCATATTATTGCATTGGCAACTTACATGATCTTCGTCCCTTGTCGGTTATCGTGAGTTTCCTTAAGCGTTCAGGTGTGCGTGTCCCTTTAAATGTTGTCGCCGCAAGGAATTGTGGGTCAGCATTATCTGGTCTCCTTAGGTAAAGGATGCATCAGTGTTAAGGCTAAAGAAGTTGATAAAGGAAGGATTGAATCTCCTTTCCTTAGCTTTTAGAGAATTGGAACGCTCCTCATCATGGCCACTTTTTAAACATTAGTAGGGGTTGAGGAAAAGTGGATAGGAAAGGAGATAGGAGGGACTATTCAGATGCAGCCTTCCATCATTCATCATTGATTCTCACCTGTTGGGACTGTGCGTTGGCGCCCTCTACAGGAGACTTGCAGTTTTGGACACGCCTACTCGACGTTCTCCTCTCCCCAGCACTCTGAGTCAGAGCTGAGGCTCTCTCAGCTTTATCTGAGCTCCTGCTGGGTGGAGCTCCAATCCCTGACCCCGTGCCGTTGGCCTGGTTCAGCTGAGCCCTGATCAGCTCGTTCTGTGTGTTCAGCTGTGCGATCTCTGCTGCCAGCGTTGCATCTAGAGAAAGGTGTGAAGACAACGATGGAGAGGTGGAGGAGGGTCCAGTGAGTGGAACGCTGCTGAGGCTAAAGACTGAGCTGTGAGAGTTTCCAGGAGGCTGCAGGTGCAGGAGCACAGGATGCTTCCCTGTGGAGGAAAGGAGACAACATTTATAACAAAGATGTATGTGTATATATGCCTATGGGGTGTATATGAACTCATAGCATAATAATCATCAAACGTAACATCTATCTTACATATTAGAATGGTGTGTGGGGGATTATCAACTACTTCTGTTTAGCTGTCAATTCATAACATCAAAATATCACAAACTTAAACTTCTACTAGTTAGGCGTTCTACACAACACAAACTGACACTTTTACTACCTCTGCATTACCACTCAGTTACTGGCAGCTGGCCTGCCACAGACCTAAAAAATAAAATCTAATCTGTTCACATGTGTATATAAATTCATATTTATTTCGTGATTTTTTTTTAACTTATTCATAAGCATTTGACAGTGTCATGGTCATCATTGCATCATATCATTACATCTTTGTGTAGTCTTGCTCTTGTTTTATGTGTGTGTGTATTATTGCATATTCTTTCATATTCCACTCTTTCCTTTTTTAATTACTCTGGGATTAATTTAAAAAAAAAATAATTCTGATTCTGATTTCATAAAGCTGATTTTAACATTGATATTTAGTTTATTTTGTGTTTTCATAGAAATACAATTCCAAAACCAACAAAATAGATAAGTATAAAAAGTCAAAGTGGATACAGTTAACAGACACTGTATGAGACGTCACCAGAATTCTGTTGGGCATTGTTCGTTAGTGGAGGAGATGAGAACAGAACAGCAGGGGAACCATTAACACGCGTTGCCTCAGAGACTGGTGCAGCCACATGCATAGGGGGAGAAACTGGGAATAAAACAAAAGAGACAAATCACACTTTTGTAAACTGGTTTAATATCCATTCACATGACAGACCAACACACAGTCAGTACACACCTGCAGCGCTGACCTCAGAGCCTTGGGGTGTGTCATTACGATCACCCAGTAATCCAAGTGCTCCCATCACCAGCACCACAGCATCCAGCTTCTCCTCCAGCTCCGCTGTGTGCTGCTGGAACCCAGCCTGAGGGGCAGCAAACAGGAAAGGCATCAAATACTGATATGATATGATATGAATTACAGTCAGTCTCACCCTCAGCACAGCGGCCTCGTCTCTGAGCTCCATCGTCTCAGCCGTGAGAGCGTCGATCAGCCCTCGCTGCTCCGTCACTGCTGCTTCCAGCTTCTTCCTCTCCTCCACCTCTTTTTGTGCAACATCTTCTTTCTGACAAAACATGAGTCATTTTAATTTTATTACAAAAAATGAAAAGTAACCAATAGATTATTCCAAAGATGTAAAATAAATGTCTGAATTTAAAGCAAGTTTAGTGTTTAGCGTTAGAGGGAAAAAATTATAAATAGGTGTGAATATACTTGAATGTATAGTGGATTTCATGAATTATATAGATATATATCAATGTATTATGTTTACTTTTATAGTGAAAACAGGAGTATAATATAAGAAGAATTTAGAATAATGATCAATGTGGACATCGATACAAGATTATTTTTGTAATAATCTTATAGATAGATAGATAGATAGATAGATAGATAGATAGATACTTTATTCATCTCCAAGAGAAATTCACAGTTCCAGCAGCTTACAGGTATGGGAACACAGGGGCATGCAGGGAAAGTACAATGTAGAAATTTAAAAATTTAAAAATTAAGAAAAAAATTTAAAACAGTGCAAAGAAAGTACTAAGGTAAAATATAATGGTATAATATCGAAATACAGTATAGTGTGTGCCAGTCCAGTTGAAGTGCAGTTGTGCAGATGACAGTGTGCAAGATACAGTAGATGTGTGTGTGTGATAAAGTGCGTGTGTGACAGAGTGTGCATGGTGTGATTAGCATTAAGTCCAGTGTTCTATGGTTGATTTTATCGCCCCCCCCCAGAGTTGTTAAAGAGCCGCATGGCGTGGGGGAGGAACGATTTCCTCAGTCTGTCAGTGGAGCAGGACAATGACAGCAGTCTGTCACTGAAGCTGCTCCTCTGCCTGGAGATGGCGCTGTGCAGTGGATGGTGTGGATTGTCTATGATGGACAGTAGCCTGTTCAGAGTCCGTTTCTCTGCCACAGATGTAAGGCTGTCCAGCTCTGTGCCAACAACAGAACTTGCCTTCCTCACCAGTTTGTCCAGGCGTCCAGCGTCCTTCTTCTTGAGGCTGCCCCCCCAACACACCACTGCATACATGAGGGCGCTCGCTACTACAGACTGGTAGAAGATCTGTAGCAGCTTCTTGCAGATGTTGAAGGACGCCAGCCTTCTGAGGAAGTACAGACGGCTCTGTCCTTTCCTGCACAGGGCCTCTGTGTTGGCAGTCCAGTCCAGTTTGTCATCCAGCTGCACTCCCAGGTATTTGTAAGTGTGAACCACCTCCACACAGTCGCCTTTGATGTTGACAGGCTCAAGGTGCGGCCTGGTTCTCCTAAAGTCCACCACCATCTCCTTGGTCTTGGTGGCGTTGAGGAGCAGGTGGTTAGAGTCGCACCACGTGACGAAATCCTGGATCAGTTCCCTGTATTCCTCCTCCTGTCCACTCTTGATACAGCCAACGATGGCTGTGTCGTCCGCGAACTTCTGCACGTGGCAGAGCTCCGAGTTGTACTGGAAGTCGGACGTGTACAGGGTGAACAGGACCGGAGAGAGCACAGTTCCCTGCGGTGCTCCAGTGTTGCTGGTAACAGTGTCGGACCTGCAGTCCCCCAGTCGGACGTACTGAGGTCTGCCAGTCAGATAGTCTGTAATCCATGCCACCAGGTCTGATCCTACTCCCATCTCTGACAGTTTGTGCCTGAGGAGCAGAGGCTGGATGGTGTTAAAGGCGCTGGAGAAGTCCAAAAATGTAATCCTCACAGCACCACTGCCTCTGTCCAGGTGAGAAAGAGAACGGTGAAGCAAGAAGATGATGGCATCCTCTACTCCAACCTTCTCCCTGTAAGCAAACTGCAGAGGGTCGAGAGCGTGGTGGGTCTGTGGCCTCAGGTGATGGAGCAGCAGCCGTTCCATGGTCTTCATCACGTGGGACGTCAGGGCGACCGGCCTGAAGTCGTTCGGCTCCCCAGGATGTGGTTTCTTGGGGACTGGAATGATGCAGGATGTCTTCCACAGCTGGGGCACCCTCCCCTGTCCCAGGCTCAGGTTGAAGATACGCTGCAGGGGGTGTCCCAGTTCCTGCGCACAGGTCTTCAGTAGTCTGGGGGAGACTCCATCTGGACCTGTAGCTTTGCCAGGGCGTAGCCTCCTCAGCTCTCCACATACCTGAGCTGCTGTGATGGTGGGTGATGTGAGCGGGGGGGGGGGAGGTGTCCTCTTCTGTGCTGGAGATGGCTTGTGGGGTTAGGTGGGTGGGGGTTGCTGTGCTCGTAGGTGCAGGGAGATCAAACCTATTAAAAAACTGGTTTAACTGGTTTGCCCTTTCCACATCAGCCTCAATGGGGGCTCCTTTCTTTGAGCTGCAGCCAGTGATGGTCTTCATCCCCTCCCATACCTCCCTCATGCTGTTGTTCTGCATCCTCTGTTCTATTTTCCTTCTGTATTGCTCCTTCCCCTCTCTGAGCTGGACTCTTAGTTCCTTCTGTATCCGCTTGAGCTCCTGTGTGTCACCATCTCTGAAGGCCTCCTTCTTCTGGTTCAGGAGGCCTTTGATGTCACTGGTTATCCAGGGCTTGTTGTTAGCGAAGCAGCGCACAGATCTTACTGGAACAACAACATCCATACAGAAGTTTATATAGTCCGTAGTGCAGTCAACCATCTCCTCCATGTTGTCATTGTGAGACTCCTGCAATACATCCCAGTCAGTGGTCTCAAAGCAGTCTTTCAGAGCCTGCTCAGCTTCAGGAGACCACTTCCTGAATGAGCGTGTGGTTATTTGTGACCTCCTCACTTTTGGTGTGTAGTGAGGTTTGATCAGGACGAGATTGTGGTCTGCTTTCCCCAGTGCAGGCAGGGGGATGGCACTGTATGCATCCTTAACGTTTGCATACATTAGATCTAGAGTCCTATTTCCCCTGGTGTTACAGTCCACATACTGGTGGAAAGCAGTCAGTGTTTTGTCCAGTGTAGCATGGTTGAAGTCCCCAGAGATAAGCATTAAAGCCTCAGGATGCTGTGTTTGTAGTTTAGCTACAGCGCTATGGATGACGTCACACGCCGCCTCCGCGTCGGCACGCGGAGGAATGTAAACAGTGACAACAATGGCGTGGCTGAACTCCCGCGGCACGTAGTAGGGACGTAAACTTACAGCCAAAAGTTCAATGTCCCTGCAACAGTGGGAGATTTTAACGCTCACATGCCCAGGATTACACCACCGTTTGTTTACATACAGTGCGAGTCCTCCTCCTTTGCGCTTCCCGCAGGCTCTAGTGTCTGTGTTTTTGGAGTAATTTTGTGTATTTTTGATATTGTTTTACATGTTTTTTTCTGTTATTTTTGTTATCTTGTATGTTTTTGGACTCTTTTTGTGTATTTTTGTTGTCATTTTGTATTTCTTTGTTATTTGGTTTTTCTGTAATTTTGTGTGGTTTTTTAAAAGTCATTTTGTGCATTAACTCCTGGAGAACGCACAAAATTAGACCTGAGGGCCGTATGTGGCCCCCGGGCCAGCAGTTGCTAATGTTTGATGTTGAGGCTTCAAGTGCAGGACTTTGTAACCATTTATTCTCTCTTTGCTTTGTTTGATTTTTTAATTATTATTATTATTATTAGGGCACCTTGTTTTTATTATAGAGGAAATAATTGCATTTTTGAGGGCCTAAACACGTTAAAAACTCAACAGTCACTGATTGTCATAGCGCCACCTATTGGTAAAAGGAAAACATAGGCATTATATTTGCACAGACCATTGCATGAAAGTTCTTGATATAATCCTTGAAAATGGTCTGCTACTTCTCCACACTTCCAAATTTCTGCCACACCCCTCAACGTGCACCACGTCTCAACATGTGTGTGGTTGCGAGGGCCCGTTCATCACTGCTTGCAGCTTTATTATTGTTATTATTATTTTCTCATTGTGGTAAATACACTGCTGTATGTGTTCATGTTAAAAATAAAAATTTAATCAAATGAATTTTTAATGAAACCTATTTGGATGTTTAAATAATGGAAAGTTCTTTTAATTCACTCCACACCTGTTTGACGAGGTGAACCAGGCGACCCAGTGTGGAGATCAAAGCTACGGAGAACCCGGTGAGGCCTTGTTGTTTATGTTTACTGTGCTGGTTTGGACTTTGTGATGATGCAGGTGCTGTGTCAGCACTCAGTGCATCTAAGTCTGCCTCCACCTGACCCAGCATGGCCTGTAGCACACCTAGACTGGACTGGTCCCCAGTGACAGTACTGGAGCCATTGAGCTCTGAACTCTGAGAGGCAAATCTCTGGCTCCTCTTGATGTGATGAATATTCTTTGCTCCTGAAAACACATCAAAGCAGTTCTGAATATCAATGACTGTTTAGAAAATGATCTATTTATTTGTATTTCTACCTTTCTGGTTGATAGATAGTTCAGGGTTCAACACTTGAGTGACTGGGGGTGGAGTTTCATTGCGTTCATTTTCTGGCAAATTCAGTTTGGATCGAACCCGACGTACAGCTCCTGTGGCGTTAAGAGCTAAAACACACACACACACACAAAAAGCTAAAACACAGGAGGAGGAACACAATGCTGACAAACTGTGTAGACAATTGTGAAACACAATGTATGTGTGCTCACAGAATCACTTCATATTACAGTGTAATCATCATAAACCTGCTTGATGTGGTGCTCCTCTTGATGTGGATGGGGTCACATTAATACTGTTTCTGAGTCTTTGGTTAGAGTTAGAATGGGACGACTGTGCCTTCACTTTAGAATTATTGGACCTTCAAAATAAAACATCATGATTTATTGGTAGCAGCTTCTGGTTTGACATCATTGTTAATGTCTTTTATACTGAAAGGAGTTCAGTACCTTCGAACTACATGATAGCCTGAACTCTGTGAAGGATGAGAATCTTCATGGTCATCATCTGAACCTTCCAGTTCATTCAGAGCCTGAAATAAATCAGAAAGCATAGTTGATATTAGGGCTGGGACGATGTGCTTTTATCCCGATTCGATTTCATCATGATACTTGTGTGCTTATTTGATGTATATTGCGATTAAATTGTAATGATTATTGCAATTCAGTCAATCGCTCTGACAGTTATTTCAACCACTACATGTAGTGTTAACCTATGTAAACATATGCAGACATGCCAAAAAATAAATAAATACAATTAATTCATCCTTTTAATTGATTCTGGGGAGAGATATCAATTCTTTATATAGTCACAATAAAAAAAATGTTGCGAATTGATATTTTTTCCTACCCTGAGTTCAGTGCTTTTCAAAGTGTGTGGTGGCCCCCTGGTGGGGAATAGAGACATGACAGGTGGGGCGCAACTACAGTACATGCCAATTCTTCTTAAAAACCTTTTTTCATTGATAATAAAGATCATTAACACTAAACAAAGTGCCTACACACAAAGAAAGTAATAATGAGAAGCCTAAAAATTTAGTAGAAATTAAAAAAACTATTAGACTGCATTAAATATGCAACTGGGAACAAAATGAAACGTGGAACTGAAGTGCAAGAATAATTATTTACGCCGGCATGTGAAGTGGAGAAGAACAAAAATCAATAGCTGACTTAAAAATGTAGTTCATTTTTTGATTTCTTGAGCTTTTTGGCACATATTGCAGAAAATGTTTGGTTATTCCCTGTATTTTTGACTACTGCACTTTTACATTTGTTTTTTTATGCAGGAAACAAGTTTAATTTAGTTTTTAATTTATTATGAAATATGATGACTTGATCCCTGTTAGTTTAATACATTTCAAAATGTGTTATTTTGTCAGGATTATTTGGGGGGCAATGGGCGCAGGTGGGGCTTTAAAGTTCACCTTTGTTCAAAGTGGGGAACACTGCCTTAGTTGATGAAAAAAATGTGAACATTAAGTAGGTTACGCGAGAACTGATAATGGTACACAAACCTCTTGGTCCATCAGGGATTGGCTAAGAAGAGACAGCTGAGTTGGGGGATCTGGTCTCTGCAGGACCGGCAGATCAGAGTCAGAGTCAAAGTTTGGAGCAATAGTCACACTCGGGTGTCCTGGAAAAATACACAACGATAAAATAAGATACTCAACAACAAATAGGCAGCAGGTAAAAAAATAAATAATTCAAAAGCATCCTTTTTATCAAAACAAATGAGATTTGTTTAAATAAATATCTTTTTCTGAAAAATACAGAACGCATCGAACCATTTTAATTTCAACGACATCGTTGGCCCACCGTCCACACTCCACGCCCGCAAGCTATAGGAGAGGCAGATGAAGCGCCCCCCAGCGGCTGGCAACCCATTCCTTTCCGCACACTACCCCAAACCCCGCCCCCTTTCCCCCACTGCCCACGTGCTATGTTCTCAAGTTGCTGTTGTGACTGTTTTTTTGTTGATGCATGTACGCTGAGGAGGTTTTTTCCTAGTTTTACACTGTCCTCCCCAATAGGGAACTCAGTTTAGAACCTGCCTTTCCCCCCACCTCTCCTCCTGTTGTTCTCCCACTTTTCATCGAAATACAGGGTGCTCCACTCCTGTCCTCCCATGTTATATGTGTTATACTGTATGTGATTGTCTTTTCTTGTTTCTTGGACGGGATAAAACTGGAACTGCAAATTTCCCCTTGTGGGACGAATAAAAGATATCTCATCTCATTCATTGGATTATTTTTAGACAAAACAAGTACTTTGGTACCAGTTTGTCTGCGTGGAGCATCTCCAAACAAGTCCTTCACCACAGCCATGGCTCTGTCTGACCGAGCCAGAACATCCTGCAGCAGCAGCTGATCTGAGAAAACCTTCAATAGGTCAAAACACACAGAGTCAAACTCAAATACTTCAAGACTGAGTCAGAAAAGAAGTGCGGCTAAATGACGCTGACCTCTCTGATAATGCTGATGCTGGCCTTGTCAAATGGAGCCGGACTAACAACGTGTCTGAGCTGCTGTTTCAGGGCTTTCTCTCTCAGCTCCCACTGAGCTGCAGCCTTGTTGTGCGACTTGTGCATTTCATGGCGATGACTCTACAGGAGAAATGTTCAGAGCAGCTCAAGTAGACTGGAAGTAACATTTCATTTGCTATAGAAAGCTTGTAATGTGTTTGTTAATGCAAAAGAACAATAGACTTTTAGAATGACTATAAGGGTATTTATTAAGGAGTTCTTACCAGCTCAGCAGGTGTTGGCTTGTACACAGATAGGTCATTGACTGTGCTCTGAAAAATAAAATAAACTCAACCAGCAGTGGGTGAAGCTTAACAGTGGTGTCATCACCCCAAAAACAGATAAACCACTTTTTCCAGTTCCACATAAACCAGGCTGAATTTGATGCTCAAAAGGGCCGGATTCGGTCCCCAGACCTTGAGTTTGACACATTGCTGTATTGGGTCAATGTTGTGATGCTGAAACATTCTGTCCAATTGCATTTATTTTGGTTAAAAAAGGTTTAAATGCATAAAAAGTAGTCACTTAGGCGCTCACTTAGAATTTTTTTTTAACTGTTACTTACTAAATTACTGTCCGGCCATGACTGCTGTTTTGAAAAATTTTTAAAAATAGGGCATAAAATAAATTTCATTTGAGTGCCCTGCGACCCTGAAATAGGACAAAGCGGGTCTGAAAATAGATGGATTGATGATTTAGAGTACATTTAGTTATATTATAGTCCTGTATAAGACTTCAAAGCATTTCTAATTTTTATATCCATCATAATATTCATGTAAACCTCACCCGATGATGCCCATTTTAAGCAAAACCTATAAGTCATTGACCAAATTCAAAGTAGCCAGGATTAGTCACAAGTTGTGCCAGTTTAGATATTTTTTAAACTGCATATTATTATTATTATTATTAACTGTATTTAAATTTTAAAAAGTGAAAGTATAGAATACTGTTGTTTAAGACTGAGTTATTTTAATTTCAAATAGAATAATAATCTTTAAAACAAAATCTAATGTATTTGTTTTCTCAAATACTAGATATTTCAGGCGACCCAACATGGGGTCCCGATCCCAGGGTTGAAAAACACTGAGGTAAATCCTTTGCACCCCAAATGTAAGACAAAGAATATCATAGGAAGTTCTCCTCCATTAGTTTCTGTCCATCAGGTTCTACAGCTACCATCACTCACCACCCAGTCTCTTTTAGTCGCTGATTTCTTTGGACGAACAGTCTTTTTCCCTTTATTGTGCTGCTGTGATTTCAAAACTCTCACAGACGACATCCCTCCACAGACACGTCAGTCCACAGGCTTCACAGACAGTAGATGTTGGCTTGGCTGGTCCTTCGACGTTCATTCACGGAGCAAAATGACACTGAGCTAGCAAAAAGAAAAAAAAAGAAGTTTAGACAAACAAACCTTCCATTTAAATAAGCAAACATTAGGCAAACGGGTTGAGAAACAGATATTTTACTTACGGTGTTCAATACAAAGCCTCTGAAAGTGTTTGAAGCAATTTACACACGTAAACATTTGAGAAAACTCACCCTGCTCATTTAGCTCTGTTTTTCAACAGTTGCGCGCCACTTCCTGTGCCGTTACCACGGAAACTGTTCATACTGAAGCACGACGGGAAATGAAGTCCTGAAATTTACAAAACCCCAAATAGAAAATGTGTGGCTTAAATACTATATAAGATTACTACAAAATAAAAGCAACAAACTATAATTTCAAATGTTTTATAAAATAAAGTAAATTCATTACAAATTATGGGTCAAATTAAAAACGTGCCTTTAATTCATATTTTATTTTAGAATGTACATTTTTGAAGTCGGGAATTTTATTTTACGAACAACCAACTTCTTCCAACACAATGATTGGAAAACAATGGTCTGAACGAACATACAGTGGAGTAAATAAGAAAATGACCCATTTTTTTTTGGTACCAGTTTAAATTACAAATAAATAAATAAAATAAACTAAAAAAAATTGCTTTTCATTATCTACTAGTGCATTTACTAATACTGGGGTATTAGTAATGGCTGGCTAAATGTGCTGACACTGTCCCATCCCGTGTGGACCAATTCGAAAATTAAACTAATAAAATCTTTAAATGGTTCCACATACCCTTGGCAGTAGTTTAGATCACCAGGTTAAAAAGATAAATTGATTGATTAAATTTTTGTTCTACTTCATATATAATACAAATCGTACCTACATATACTTACTTCAGGAGTGGTGTATTTAATATATATATATAGGCAAATAAATCATTTCTAGAAGGCCCAAGCAGGGGAACTGTTCTTGGAACCTTTTAAGGTGAAGTTTGCATATTTTCATTCTGTGTGGCCTTGATTTTCACCAAATACTTCAGCTACCTTCAACAATCAAAAAACTAGTATGTTAGGTTAATGTCTGTCATGTGCTGTGCCTGCAAACATGAACTGTGCAGCTTTAGAAGGTGGAAAATAATTCATGGGACTGCTGACTGCTCATTTTTCTGTTGACATGAGGCTTAAACCTGCTTTCTGTTCAAAAACACTTCCATCTCATCCTCAATCGTTCACCGAGTTGGATCCCTGGGTTTCACACTGATATGTGAAGGATGTCCCCTGGTTCCAACCTGACTGACTAAATAATTCTCCCACCCTAAATCAGCATGGCTAGAACGGCATATTGTGTGTGATAAGTTGTTTTAGTGACACTTTGTCAATAAATCTCACATCTCAAAGCAAAAATAAAAGCTAAATGTTAGAATCCAGAAAGTGCTTGTCATTTTTATTGAAGCTGATAACCAGTTGCACTTAAAAGTTGGAATGGTGGAAGCTTTTCTTCCACTGACAACATCCTTTATTACAGTCTTCCTCTTAAAACATATCAGCATAGTCATACAGAGATGAGATGCTGCTCATGAGTGCAGAAACAGTCCTGTTAAAGCCTCGCAGGACTGTGGACAGTTCAGCGATTGTAGTGATGTATAACAGGAAGGACTCTGCACTCCACTGTGGCTGGTTACAAGTTTCCCCCTGGTGTCAAATGTGTAAGAAGTCTGTAAATTGGGTGTGATTTCCTGCTGAGTGGAGCTTGCTTTACTCTTCGGTTGTGTCCTTCTTGCTGGTTTCCTGTCCCTCAAAGATGGGGTACTGGGTCTCCACCTCCGTCCATGTCAGCGTGCCATTGGCCAAGTCACGAACAATCACCGGCAACTCACTCACCTGTGTATTTAGACACATATGAAAACTGTCAGATTTCAATATTAGCAGTTTGTTCTTGACTGGCTGTGTTCACTGAGGTCGAGTAAATGCAATAAAATTACTTTAAACTCTGAGCATTTACGCTGTGATTTCACAGAAGAAATAGAATAGAAATGACTGAAGTTGTCCAATTTAGTCACCAACACTAAATAAATTCTTTTTACATAGAGTTTTAAAATAAACACATTTAGGAATTTTTACTCCTAAAATTTGCACACGTGTATTTTTTGGAAATGTTAAAGTTGACAGTTAAATAATTTTTTTTAGACCTGAACCAAAATTTAGGCTCAAACAATTAGATTTTTCCTTTTAAATGTAATAATTTATGGAGATTTAAATTTCAAATACTAGACAAGAGATGTCAAAAAAAAGAAAAAGATAGGAAGAAAAATACACCAGTCGTACCTCGGCCCTGATTTGCCTCATTGAGTCGCGGTCTCTCAGAGTGGCCGTATGTGGCGTCTTGTTCACTGTGTCAAAATCAATAGTGATGCCAAAAGCCACTCCAATCTCATCTGTTCTGGCGTAGCGTCTCCCGATGGACCCCGAAGAGTCGTCCACTTTGTGGGACACTCCGTTTTTGGTCATGGCCTCAGCTAATACACAGCAATTTTAAGAAATGGTAAATAAAACATGTTTCTGAAAAAGTCTTTGAAAAAAATTAGAATGCTTACATAATTCCTTGACAAAAGGTATGAATTCTTGGTTTTGGCTCAAAGGCAGCACGGAGCATTTGTAGGGAGCTACTGTTGCTGGGAAGCTGAAATACTGCAGCATAGAAAGAAAAATAAAAACAGAACAAAAGCAAACAGTTAAAAACACTTCTTTGAATCTAAAAATCTCTCCATTAGGGAGCAGCTTTCAGCTCACAAAAAGTATAAACCCATTCCTTTGGGAGTAGCAGTCTTACCGTTCTTTGTTCATCACCTTCTCTGACATGGAATGTGTGCTCAAAGATGGTGTACATGATCCTACCAATGCCAAAAGAGGGCTCGATTACGTTGGGAACGATTTCCTCCACTGAAAATAGAACAATTAAAACGCTGTCACACCAAAAAGAAACTTCCTCTCGTCATTTCAGAGCAAAACTCACCGTGCAGCGTCTTCTGGAATCGCTTCACGCTGACCATGTCTTTTGTGAGTTTAAATGTCTTTCCTTCTGTCTCGATGGTGAATTCTCTGCAAAGATGAATTAATGTTACCAACTTCTGCTGCCATTTTTGTCTTAAGGTGATTCTTCACTGTTTTTACAAATGTGTCCTAAAACCTTTGAAATGTTCTTAGTAGATCCATGCCTAACAAAACACATTACAGTACTTTGCACCATATTTGTTTTATTAACTTTTAAAAAATGAGACTACTTGTGTTCTGCCATCTTGAAATCACATGATTGATGACATCACATGCCCTTATTTGCCTATTGTTTCCTATTAGAGTGAAGCATTCAGCCTGCTTTTTTAAACCATTTAGCAGCTTTTATGGTCAAAATGCCAATTTGTGCTGCTTTTGGTTTCAAGATGGTGGAAAACAGGTTCTAACAGTAAACTAATCCCATTTTTTTTATTCATTAATTAATCAAACTAATTTTGTTCAAAATAATGCATTATATTAAGCATGGATCTTCTAATAATAGCATTTCATAGATTTTAGGCCACATTTGTATCAACAGTGGAAGATCCCTTTAAAACCAGATGACCCAGTTAAACTGCACCACCCACCCAGTGTCATTGAGGAGCTGCTCCTGCTCAGTGATGAAACACTCGTCACAGATGGACAGATACTCCATGGCGATCTTAGCATCCTTCTTATACGCCTTCCCAATGGCTCCTTTGTTTGCCTCAAATTGGATGACGTTTACAATTTTGTGTGAAAAAGTCAAGGAGTAATGTCAAAAAACAAACATCAAGGAACTCATGTTTTAGCCATGTTTAAACATCTTTAAAGGATATCGGTTCTTTAAGAGGCTTCTCTGCAACTAGAGGGACTTTAGTGGCTCGTGCGTGACATTGAAGATCAAAACAGGACCGGTCAGCACAGCCCACGATCTCAATCCAGCCCTGCAAGACAAGATAAACTTTAGCTTTGGTCCACAAGCGAGAGAAAGAGCTCCACGTGATGCTTTTAAAACATACGTAGGAAGTTTTGGTTTCAGCATCCCAGCAGTCACAGGCGTAGTGAGCCATCTCGTTGTCCATGTGCTGTCGGAAACGCAGCTTGTCTTTGGCGATACCGACTTTAGAGAGGTAGAGGTAGATTCTCCCAATGAAATATCCAAGAACGGAATTGTTGATCACTCCCTACATGAGCAAAGATTCATATTTTCTCAAATGAATTGATAATTGCAATTAAACGCAATCCAAACTCAGTTCCAGACATGTTTACCTGCTCCACTGCGTCCCCGAGCCTCATCATCTGTGCAGACTGACCGCTGGTTTGGGCCTTAGAGGAGTATAACATGACATCTAAGTCAGCTACATTTGGAAACTTAGGGTGGATTTTCTCATTAGGGTCGACAAAGTGCTCAATCTCAGCCATCGTGAACTCTCTGCAAAACCACAAAAGAAGGGAGATGCTGTCATTTCAATGTAAAGATAAGACGGGTGCAATAAGCTGAAAAAGCAATGGATAACTCACCTAACACGGATGAGTCCAGATCGTGGGGAGATTTCATTCCTAAAGGAGTTTCCTATTTGAGCAGCAGCAAAGGGCAGCTTTCCTTGGTTGAACTCGAGAAGACGTTTAAAGTTTAAGAAGATTCCCTGAGCTGTTTCAGGCCTCAGATATCTGCACGTTCAGAGACACAGATCACTGTCAGACAGCATGACAAGGGAAAAACCCAACGGTATTTATGTGGGGTTTTTTTTTTTACCCTGGCATGTTCCCTCCTGGGCCGATGGACGTCTGGAACATCAGATTGAAGGAGATGGGAGGAGTGAGATCGTTTCCTGTGGTGGGCGATTTCACACTGTACTTCACAAAGAGATCGCTCAGCTCTTGTTGTGTGAAGTTGTCCAACTGAGTGATGACTTCTTCCATTTCGGCCTTCTTCTCTGCAGCACATTTCTTATCCGACATCAGCTTCTGGAGATGAGCTGGAGGAAAATGGCAACAGACATTACCTCTGGACATTGAAATAATCACCATGCAGTCCAACATTAGAATAATGACATTTATCAATGAAACTGTACACAAAAATAAGCTTTTCTAAACTTGAGGATGTATCTGCAACCGGGCTATGGAAGGCTGCTACAGTGACAGCTTCCATGCATAAATCGCAGAAAATATTAATATGTGCCTGTTTGTAAAAACCTTAAGGTCAGCACTTTGGAGCTGACTTCAGGAACCACCAGGCAACTTCACCATCAAACACATTCAAACTATTAATTAACTATTGGTGAACTATTGTCTCAATGACAAGATAAAATGTGAAACTTTGATTTTCTGAAAAGGAAACAGAAAGTAGAAAATGACTTGGTGAAAACAGCACACACAAATTACAATTCACAGCAACAACCAGTTTCACTTCCTTTGTTTTCACAATGCAGGGATAAAAAAAAAAAAAAAAAAAAACTTTAATTATAAATAGGTGTGAGATATGTTGCCAAGTGACCTTCTCTGCGGTCTGTGTCTCTACTCAGGTATTGTAATCAGTTTAGTGCCTATTATTTGGATTGTGAATATAGAAACACACTCACACTGCAGCTCCTTTTTCAACCATGGTGCCAGGAAACCAGACTGGTTCAACCTGCATAATACGTTTTCCATTCCGAGTGTTTAATGGAGGCAAACATTTAATTCAGTCAAATACTAGAGCTTAGAGCAGGAAGGGAATAAGAGCTCAGCCTGTTTGATTTAAAGTTGCAATATTAAGTGAAAACACCTTCAGGGACAGGTTGTCAAATCAGTAATTCATCAAAGAGCCAATGTTGAAACATAGAACCAGTAAAACCTTTTGAATCTCAGCAGTGGCTTAGAGAAACCCAAAGTAGCTTAGTTTCATATCCTCAGAAGCCCATGGCACGAGGACTTGTTATAAGTTAAGAAAACCAAAAGCTCCTCCTTCTTTAATAATCATTGATTATCAGAGTCATTCTGTAATCTATAATCAATACTTTACCAACCTGTACAAAAGACATTTGTTAACTAAATCTTACCTTTGAGGAGGTGGTCGGCCCTGAAGCATTCGCCGTTTTTCACATCTTTAACCATGTAGTCAGCAAATTTCTCCACATGGCCTGAAGTCCTGTGAGAATTGAAGTGCAACAGATTAGGACAATTACATAGAAATTAAAATATGATGTGCAACTTCTTTTAAACTTGAGGATGTATCTGCAACCGGGCTACGGAAGGCTGCTACAGTGACAGCTTCCATGCATTAATCGCAGAGATTATTAATATGTGCCTGTTTGTAAAAACCCAAAGTTCAGCACTTTGGAGCTGACTTCAGGAACCACCAGGCACCTTCACTAAATCACATCTTTAAAATGTCAGTTAACCATAAAGAAGAAATGTATCTCAACGATGCAAGACAGTGTGAAACCAGTTACAGATGTTCTCTCTCCCTAATAAAATCCAATCATCCAAATACCGCCCACAGTTCTTACTTGAGGACGGGCTCGGGGGTCAGCATGGTGCAGTCAATCTCCAGGATCTGCTCCTCCTGGATGAAGTGCTGCCTCCAGGCCTGCAGGATGTTGTTCTTCAGGGCACAGCCCACTGGGCCAAAGTCGTACAGGCCGCTCACACCTGAGGAGCAACACTACATGGTAACAGAACGCTGAAAACATGTGTGAGCATCAGACTTAACCTGATTCTGAATTAACACGCAAGTCTTACCTCCGTAGATGGCAAAAGCCTGATCATAGAAAAAACGCCTTTTGAGGGTGTCCTCCATCTTTGTTCTGTCAACGATGTCATCTTTGGGTTGCAATGACAGTTCCTGCAACATTGACAGAAGATACAGAATATCACACCACAGACAAGCAAAATGACTGGTTTATGAGTGACTCTGTTGTATTTTAGTTTAAACTGGTCTCTATGAGTTTAAGTTGTTTGATCATGTTCAGTGTCATTTTTTTTTTTTTTATAATTTAAAAAAAATAATCATCAAAACACACATTTTAAAATAAAATGTATGCTTTTAAAATTGCACATAATCATTAATTGAATAGTTAGGTCCTTTGGTGTTTACTAAAGTTCTTTTATTGGAAATTCAAACTGTTGAATACCATAGATTGATCGTATTGGGAAAGGTAGATCAGGGTTGGGTGTGTGACCACCACAAGGCTTGATTCAGGTTTTTTTCCTCTTCTGCACATGCTGTCGAAGGTTAACACTATATGTATAGCAACCTTTTCACGACAGCAATGCACGTTTCATTATTGCAATTAAATAAATGAATTTACTTTATTGCATAATTGTGACCATCACCAGCCCTCCCTATGGAAGGGTAAGAAAAACTTTATAAAGTGAGAATATAAAAAGAGAGGGCAGTGTTACAGCTATAGGTGAGGGGGAAGGGAACAGGGAAGAGGGAGTCAGGGTAAGACAACAATGGAAAGGGTGGGGAAGAGTCGCATGTTTTAAGGTGAGTGCGCAATGTGATGTTACAGTTGTGCATATTGTGTTGTGTAATCAGTAAACCAGTATGGTGACAAGTGTGGAGAAACTGAAGCGGGTGACAGCATTTAGCTGGCCCTGGGCCGTGAACAGAGTAAAGGAGTGAGTGGTTACACCTAAAACTGATCTTAATGTTTACCTTGGCCTCCAGAGTTCTCTTTCTCGCCTTCAGCTCAGCCACGGCTTTAGTTACATCCACATCTGGAACTCCATCCTGTTTCATCTGGCGCACCAGGTCTCCCTAAAACACAGATCTAGTTAGTCAACACAACCTTTCATTTTCAAACATCTGTCTTTCAAAGGGTTAATAGTTCTGTCACATTCAGCACGGTAACATCTGTAATCTGCACCACCTGAGAGTAGTGAAATCACTCATTGTGGTGTAGTGATTAGAAAGCAGTCTGCAGCTAATTGATGGACTTCATATTTAGCTTTCTGGCTCAGCCCCACCCTGCTCCACAGCAGCAGCAGCAGCAGCTGAAACGTGGCAGACACTGCGTTAGCATAAAGCTAACCTCATTCATAGACAGCTTCACAGTGTAGGGACAAAAAGTGACCTTATGCTAATCACAGACTGCAAGGAGGATGCAGTCTATTTAATAACATTGACCTAGAGAAGATACAAAAACCACAGCCCAAGATATAAATGGCCGACATCTCAAATAAATGCTACACGACAATCACTTAAGACATTCAAAGCCTGGCGATTCCAAAGACTAATCATGTTTTAGCTGGTAATCACTTTTCAGCACAACACTGGTGAGGTTAGCCAGCTAGCTATCAAGCTAACAGTGGCAGCGAATCTGTGCCACAGACCCCGTACATTATTCACTATGTGTTTCAATGCAAACGAAACTATCAGGAAACACTACCTGTTCCTTGACAGCGAGCCTGAGCGGAGCGAGGACCTCCTCAATGTTTCCGTCCATGTTTTGTTCTTCCGCCAGTTGCAGCCACAGGCTTTTCTTCTTCCTTTCTTTCTTCCTCCACAGGCAGACAGAGGTGGAAAACGGCCTGTTTCTGGGCGGGGAGCAAACACAGCCCAATACAAAGACCGAGCACAGAGAATGGGGAGTGATCCTCAGCAGAGCCGTGGCAGCGCTGCGGAGAAGAAGCATGGAGGAGGAGGATGATGAAACCGGCCGAAACAAGTAAACCCAGCTGGAGTTCCGCATCAGTATTTTCACAAGAAGCCACATAGACGGACCACTCATATCGGTAGATTCGACAATTGACGCAATAAAATAAAGTAAAATACATAGTTGCATGCATTAAATAAATTGTTAATCAAGAACTGCTTGATGAATTTCAATAACTCCAATATTTATTTATTTTTTCAAATTACTGTTTGTAAAATAAATACATTTTTATAATTCTCAATGTAAACAACACCAAATGAGGTTCAACAGCAAAAACAAGCTAATCAAAATCTACAAATATTGAAAAAATGTATTGATTTAAAAAAAAAAAAAAAACTGTTTCAGGGCTGAAACATATTATCACAAACCAATTTTTTTTCCAACTTAATTTCTAGGTTTCAGCTGTCTAAATGTCCTTACACGTGAATACATGTTTCACATACAATAAAAAGGTCAGGAATATGGATCAGTGATGAAGAAATAGAAGTGCACAAATAGAAGAAAATGAAAATAAAACAAGCTCTAAAAGATATATAAATATATATAAGAAAAATAGATTATTACCGTTTGGGGGATTAAAAAACAACCATAAGAGCAGTTCACTTCTATTCCTTTAGGGGGCAATACAGGTGAACCAATGTTTTTGATAATATTTTTTTTAATTATGGACATATTTTTCGAGGACACATTCATATCATTAATTTTATCCAGTTAATAACATACAATGAAATGAAATTCATTCATTATTGTAAAAAAAAATATGTAAAAGCACTACTTGTGTCTAATAATTGTTTGAATGTTTATAGTATATAAAAAAAAATACTCTAATATCTAACTTTTTGTAAATCTTTTCTCCTATGCACTGAACACACATGGTTGAGCATAAAATTATAATTTACGTCTATATTTAATTCTTTTGTATTATTAATATTCGGTAATATTCATTTATTAATATCCATGGGGAATTGCAGTAAGCAGTGGGAGTGTGAACTACATACAACCTGTTTACAGAAGCATTTAAATAGTTTTTTCTCATCAGGCAAATAGAATTTCCATAGAACGTGAATAAAGGAAATGTGGGTGTAACCTTTTGTTTGTGCTCTGTATTCAACCACAATGCTTTAACCAGTCTAACATTCCTCTTGCAGTTATGAAAACCTTCACTTTCTGTCTCTTAAGTGGAAGCACCTCGACACAAATTACTACAATACCCTTTGCACAGTAAGTAAGTGATGTCTTCAAAGTGAAAATGGTCGCAGGTACCTAAAGTTTCCAATTATCCAATAAAAGCAAGTGAATGTTAATGTATAGGTTGGAAGGCGTCCAAAGCTGTTTTCATTTTATTAATCGACTCAAATAAAGCTCATATGTCAACCCAATACACACAGTGATTGAATTTCTTTGCATAAGTTACTGATATCGTGAAACCATTTGATCTTTTTTGCCTTTGATGATCTATTAATATTACATACACTACTGAAGTATATTTACTCAAGCTTTGGTGTCATTGCACCTCGAGTGTCCAATGAGTCTTGACAGATGCTGTAATTTGAGACTCATAAACCTCTACTGGGATGAGACTCAGATTGTGTGGAATAACTGCAAGACCTGTGTCACAGTGTCACGTGTAAATCACTGCAAACATCACAACAAAGGCACTGCATAACCCTCGTTGAAATCGTCATGTCAGCAGGAAGATTACACTTTAATTACGAGCAGCCTCAGCAGATGACAGCCTGTGCTCTGTTGTTTGGAACACCCCATGTCCTGTCCACGTGCGATCACACTGTGGTCTCCAAGGTGGGGTCGCTTAAGGCTGTGTGCATGGGCCTTGGCGCCATTAAAGTGACAGCTAAGGTGAAGAGGGACGAACATTCACAGGCGTCAGCGCTGGCAGTGGACCAGACCACCATTTCATCTTCTATGCTCTTATTTTATGGTCCACTGGGACCCAGACATGATGGAGTTTGTTTGTTTATCTGTGCATGTGAAAGGGTGGACTTTATGTCGCTGGAAATCAGACTCGAGTTCAGTTTGTTATCCAAATTAGTTTGGGAAAGAAAGACAGACATTCTGTAATATAAATGGGATTTCAAAAGCATGCATATGTTGGAAAAATACATGTATACATAAGCTAAAATGCTAATGTAAAATAAAAACCACTTGTTAGCCTCGGCTCCTTGGCTCTCCTTTGTTAAAACCATCATAAAAGAGGCTATGGCACATTCTGATTTAATCTGTCTCTTCATGGAAGCCCACACAGGCTGCACAATGTTATGATCAGGCCCCTTTGGGGGCTGCACCATCTGTTCCAGGACTCACTGATATTGGGGTCACTGTCCTGCTGCTACTCCCTGATGGCGGTATACGAGCCAAAAGATTCACAACATGGCACAACAGGGGATGGCCTATTTCACAGTTGTGAATAGATACCACATAATGGTTCCATGACATGACTAATTCATTCATATCACACTAATATTAAATGAATGTACTGATGAATTTGGGGGTGTTTAGTATAAAGGTGAAGAGAGACATGTCCTGCAAGAATTTGGACAATTTAGGAAAACCAAAGTGCCTGCACAGATACTGGAGAATACTGGAAAACAGTTGTAAAGGGAAAACAAATCTGTATGTGCTTTGAAAATTGTATTGCCTATGTACTGTATTTACTTAAAATTCTAATAACACAAAATCTCAAATAAGAGCTGGAAAAAGTAGAGCGGCACAAGGACGTCTGCAGGTCAAAGAGGATATGAAGACGGATAGAAACACAATTATTCTGTACTGTAAAAGGTATTTCACTAAGACAAAATAAATTCTTAAAATATATATATATGATACATTTTAGGTTGAAGCATGTCAACTACTGCATCAAGTTATTGTTGAAAATGATACATATAAATAGTAATCATTATAAATCAAAATACACAGTATAACAATTTACATATTTTTACAGAAACACAATAAATCTGAGGCCAACGGTGCAATTTACAGCCAGATCTTTGGTGGCGTCCTGTCTAAAGTCTAAAGTGAGACACAGAAACAGTATGCAGATATATGTGATGGGACGATACACTTAGTTCACAATACGATACGTTAAACGATAATAGGCTCACATTAAAGGGAAAAAAGACAAAAAAGTTACAGTTGGGAAATTAGACATGCTTTTATTTCACTAACTCTGGACATACTGTACTACATACAGTATTTACTCTATGACCTTTTCAACTAAAAGTGGACCACAGGGGCTAAATACAAATAAAACTAAACAGACCTGACATTGACAATACGTCTTGTGCTGTTTAAATATGACGATATCTTCGATATATATTCCCACCTTTAACATACATATATACATACTGTACATATACCTTGAAATTGTTCATATTTTCCCACAATTTTGCTTCTTAAGTCCTCTTCATTCTCTTCTCCATGCTTGGTGTGACACGCCAAACACAAAGATTGAGTCCATTTTTAAACATTGTGACTGGCTTCAGCTATGATTTCTATATTATTCCAATTTTGTCCAGTCCATTTTTAAAAATTAGTTTGTAAAATTATGTACATTTTTGTGTTTTTTGCAATGCACATGAAGGAAATAAACATATGTATGACAAACACATTTGTGATTGCAACTATTTCTGGGAGAAATGGTGCGCCAATACTTTCATCCGCCCTGTGCATATACGGGGCAACCATGGCTCAGAGGATCATCCAATAACGGAAGGGTTGCGGGTTTAAATCGTGTGTTTTGGCAAGGCACTTCACCCACATTGCCCAGTATGAATGTGGTGGTCGGAGGGACCGATGATGCACTACTGTCAGTCTGCCCCAGGGCATTGGTGGCTACAGTAGTAGCTTACCACCACCACCATGTATGGAGTGAATAATGCACATCAACGTAAAAGTGCTTTGAGTGTCTATGAAAAATCCAATCTAATAATTAAGCATCAGAGTTGGGTCAATTATAATCGTAATTGCGTAATTGATAATTAATTACAATTATGGTGTAATTATAATTGTTATTTTTAAAATCTGCTGCTGTTGTAATCGTAATTAACATATAATTGACTGTAATTGAAATTGCCATGAAAATTCTAAAAAAAAATTGTCATTTATAATTAAAACGCAAAACTGGGGAACCATGTTACAGTTATGTATACAGGTCTACACATGTTACCTTTAAAAAAATTGAAATCTAGGCGTATACTTAGACAAAAAAAGGCTCAGACACCCACACCAAAAATATTAAAACCTATTGTTTCATTGATTAAGGAGCCTAACAAGGTAACCAATAGATGAAAAAGAAATTAGATTATAGATATTTGTTTTTAGTGTATGTTACACCTGATTTAGGACCAGTTATCATAAGAGATGCTAACAGAAAGCTAACACAAGAGGAATGTTAACTTTTATTAGGCTATTTATTTCAGGTTCAGTAATGGTGGTTAATTGTAATTGAACTTTAGTCATTGAGAACATAATTGTAATTGACTTTCTGAGGATAAAACATATTTGTAATTAGAAAACATGCTGGTCACTGTAATTGTAATTGAACCGTAATTAAAAACTTCATTGTAACTGAAAAATGTGATTGACCCAACCCGGTTACACCTATACATAGAATGGCAAAGTACAAATTAAATGATATAGCCATATAGCTTTAACTCAATTCTATTTAGACATATATATCACCTTCACAAAAAAATAAAAAATAAAAAATTATGAGAAGAAGGTTGTTAAATTTGATTGTTTCATGAAAAAACATAAATGTTTGGTGTTTTTAAACAACAAAGCAGACAATAAATATAGCTGTGAATGTTGTTCTGGGAGAAATGGAGCAGAAATATTCCACATAAAATGTAGGGGATGATTTGGGTCAGTGTTGGATGGATGTTGTTGTGACCGCAGCAGCAGCAGCCGCAGCCGCAGCAGCAGCAGGACAGTCGCCATCACTGGATGAACGCAGTCAGTGGATGTTGATGAGTTTGCAGTGAAGCCGGAGCGTTTTACAGCAGCAGAAGGCGGGGGCTGTGCTGCCTGCCTGCTACGGACGACCACGGACTCCGTGCGCGGGACTATGACGCGTCGCTGTTCGTCTCCTATGCCTCGGACCGTCCCCTCAGAGCCCCGGACACTGACAGGCCGTGTTGGGGGGAATGGGAGCGCGCACTCGGACTGAGAGCTGCTTGTTTTAATTGTGGCCGACAGCGGACAGTGTAGCCTGCGCGCAGCTTGGGGACTCTGTAGTAACACTACAAGACTCTGTAATGAATGCCAAGGAATAATAAAACGGTGCAGCCCAAGGCGCGTAACATCTAGTTTCCATGGACAACACGTCCATAATAACACAGGTCTCAAACCCCAAAGAAGAGGAGAGCATTTCTTCATGCCAGGATAAAGGTAAGGCGCACAGAAACGGCTCGTTTTTTTACGCGCGGTCATTTTTTGCTTGTTGTTGGTTTCCTCTGCTATGTATTTTGGTGCAGCCGGTGGTTGTTTGTGATTATTCTGCAGCAAGACGGATAACCCTCCATTGTTCATGTAAAGACCATAAAAAACCCTATATGGCCTGTAATTTATAGAATACTGCTTGACCAGGACGTAAATATATATTTTTATTCTATCCCTTTGAATAAAAACATGCGGTTTTTCATAATTATGAACAGGGTAGGGGGGCAGGTACTCTCCTTTCTCCTTGAATTACTGTCACCCCTTCACATAATGCTGATAACTATTCCTGAGCCCATCATTAAGTACATTTGATTTGATCTAGTCTATTTTCTAGTTATTTTCTGTTAGATTAGTTGGAAATGAAACATCCTAAACGACAATAAATGTATTGCACATGAGTATGAGTACAATAGGGCATTCTTTAAGACCACACACACACACTCACACACACACACACACACACACACACACACACACACACGCACACACACACACACACACACACACACACACACACACACACACACACACTGTGAGAAATTCCCACTTTCATCTGTGCAAAGAAGTCCCTGAAAACAACAGCTGCTCTCCAGATTACAGAGGCTGAAGAAAAACACATTCTCTCTCTGCTGTTTTGATCAAGAGCTGCCACTTTACAATGTGCTGATGACATAATCTGACAAATTCCCCTTCATGAGTCAAGAGTTTCAAAGCATTTTTCACTTGCTGTTGAGTTGTTTTGTATGCCAATAACTCTGAAACTCCTTGAAGTCACTCACAGTCGACTCCACCGTGTACTGTTTGCTGAGCAGCGAGAGAAGAAAGTGGAGAAAACATGGAGGCGACTGGATATCTCCAAACCAGTGGCTGCACGCTTTTTTCGTCAACAGGGAACATTTTCCCGCGTCTTTGTTGGAGAAAAGGTCACCCTGTCAGTTCACCCTCTGCTGAGCCACAGTGGCATACATGAACGTGTGTGACTCAGTGGCCTCTCAGCCAGAGCTTCAACAATCCAGCAACTATAAAGGGGACAGGGACTTGTTCTGATTAGAAATCTACAAGTAAATGTTTATACCGAGGGCAGGGTTTGGTTTCATAATTGAATATCAGAAAAAACACATATGTTGGGATTATGTTTGAACAATTTAACATCAAGAATAGGGGTGTGCATTGCCTTGAATCTGACGATACGATTCACGATTTCCATGTCACAATACAATAAATCGTGACATATCCCTATATTAAACCATATGATACACATCGCGAAATCAGTAATTACAGATTTAAATTTCACAAGTACAAAATGGTATGAAATACAACTTATTTCCTGTTTTTCTAACTTGCAGGAACACGTCAATTAGGAGTGTGACGATATCTCAATACGGCGATATATTGCTATATTTTTGTGCTATCGATCTTTTTTTTTTTTTTTCAAAACTTTTTTCTGCTTTTTCACTAAAATGTGCAGGTAGGTCTTCACAGAAATGTTGTCACTGTTTGTTGAAGGAACCAATATATTATTTACTGGGATATTGCACTATAATGGTGTGACTGGTAAGAAAGACCCTATTTTTTGTTTACAGAAAGCACTATTGCAGATACTTATTCGTTTGTTGTTATTTACAGACATGTTGCACTAAAATAGTGTCACTGTTCATAGGACACTTTTTCAATTTATTGTCTTTCAGAGACATTAAATAAAAATTAAATTTTTTGACTTAATCTTTTTTCTTCTTGTTATGTCATTGATTATCGTAGATTGATTTCTGACCAATATATTGATAATCGCAGTATCGTCATATCACGAGATAATCGTATTGCGAGCTATGTATCTCGTATCGTATTGTATCGTGAGGTACCCAGAGGTTACCACCCCTAACGTCAATGGTAACTAACTGTAATTCAAGTACTAATAGAGGGTTTTCACGGCGCGTCATCCATCGCGTCATCAATCCGGAAGTCGCCATTTTGGAGATAAAACAGAAAATCCTGAATTTCGAGACAAAATGGTGAACTATTGCCGTGTTTTTGGCTGTACCAATGGGTCAAACAGTGGGACACATTTGGAGTTTTATAGATTGCCAAAAATAATAACAAATCAGGGAGAACAATCTCACAAGTTATCAGAGGAAAGGAGGCACTTGTTGCTAGCAAAGCTAAACCAGGAACTACGAGGCAACATCCAAATTTGTTGGGCCCATTTCTTTGTCAGGTAAGTAAATTGTTGTTTGCAGCAGCTCTTAACTAATTTTCTAGTGTGATGATAATGATATAATTCATATCAGCGCCAAAACAACCCGTCATAAGAACAGTTTCTTCCCACAGGCTGTCACTCTAATGAACGCTAAACAGTCAAAGACTGTCAGACCCGTGGCTGTGAAATAACCCTGGAACTAAATTGTAACTGTGAATGTACATACACGTATATCATTTAATTTAAACGTACATCTACGCACACTCATTAATGTAAATACTGGAAAAGATAATCACGTTTACTTCATCTTCCTTTTGCACTACTCACCACTGCAGGTTAGTTTTTAACCTACTGATGATGTGTTGTTGCAATATTCCGATGTTTGTCCAGATTTTTGCCTCGTAGATCCTGGTTTAGCTTTGCTAGCCACAAGCGCCTCCTTTCCTCTGATAACTTGTGAGATTGTTCTCCTTGATTTGTTATATTTTTTGGCAATCCATAAAACTACAAATGTGTCTCACTGTTTGACCCATTGGTACAGCCAAAAACACGGCAATAGTTCACCATTTTGTCTGTTTGTAGAGCTGCTGCTTTATCTCCAAAATGGCGACTTCTGGGTTGATGACGCGCTGTGAAAACCCTCTATAAAAAAAAACAAAAAAACAAGTGGTATGTTTATTAAACTGTCAAATTACATTTTTCTAAAAAGTTTAACCTTTGCTTCTACAACAGATTCTGATTCTAAGTTCTCAAATTATTTAAAAAAAAAAAAAGTGGCCAGTATTATTTTTATGAAAATAAAGTGCAGTCAACATCCAAGCTAAAATGCATGGAGGGGTGAGGTTGTGTAACATTGTCAAATGTGGTTAACTGACACCTAGTGACCGGGCGTTTATGTGTTATATTTATGTTAGCGCAATTAAATGTTACAAAACATGATTAAAAAAATCGATATGGATGTTTTCTGGATCGATAGAATAATTGTGCGGTGAAATATTGCAATATAACGCTGAATCGATTTTTTTTCTCACACCCTTAATAAAGACCTTTTCAAATACTGCACAATTCCCAAATAGTCATGTTTGAAACATCCAGCTTGCCTTGAACTGTAAATCTCTGTCATGTGGAATGATGACAATTAATCTGCCAGAATAAATCCCAGGGTCAGTCACCGACCACATGCATGCACGCATACACACCACACACACATCACACACACACGTTAATCAAATGGCTGCTGACACACAAAGTACACTCAGGAAGCGTCCATGCCCTGGACTCCCCCGGCTCTGTCAGAACGGACAACAGACAGCACTTGTTGTCCACTGGAGATGCTCCGTGACCTGCTTGGGCTGTGCTGCTGAAGCCATGAACCATTGCACACACACACACACACACACACTGGGTCACACACTGACATGCTGAATATTTCAGAGCACAGGCGTTCTATTTTCAGAGTCCTATCGGTTTCATTCCATCCGGCAAAGGCGAAGCGACTTGTTAGAGCCAATTTCTTTTAAGTCATGTGGTCAGGTACGGATTGTAGCTTCATGCATTATGGAGTTGGTTAAAGGAGGTGATTTTTAGGGATCACTTCCTTTTTCACATTGAGCTTGTATCAAAGCTAGATTTGTACTCGTTGTTGTGTTGCTTCCATTCTAATGTCACATTTTTGATGTATTAGATTGAATTTTTTATTTCGTAGAGCAGCATTAAACCCAATCTTGGATATCAGTTTGAATTCAGCCTGAAAACGAATGTTGGATATCGGACTCAAATTTCCGATTTTTCTTTTTTTCCAATTCATTTTTTCATTTATTTTATACAATTGTAGAGTACTGTAGATATTGTGTTGAAGGTTAACATTGCTGTAACCAATTGGTTAATAATAAATGGATCAGTTTTTCTCATCCCTATACTGTTGCTGACTATTGTTCTCTGTTTGAGTAACATCACTTGATCAAGCCTTTTCTAACATTCCACACTACAAAATAAGTCATTTTTTTTTTTATATTAAAGAAAAAAAATAAAATGAAAATATCTATGATTCATGCTAATATCGGATGAATATCGGTATCGGCCGATACGCAAGGTTGCAATATCGGTATCATATCGGAAATGAAAAAGTTGTATCGGGACATCCCTAATTTATTTATCTTTTTCTAGTTCTGATGCAACAAATGGTAAATATTATACAATGATGTAACTGGACAGCTCCCATGTTGATCTGTTTAGCACTTTACCAGTGGGACAGGTGTCAATAAACAAGCTGTTTAACTTAAAACAGATCAGGTCTAATCTCACTTTAGCCATTCCCTGGAGGTACAGCATGGGTTCAGACCCTCCTGTAGAAAAACTTTTCGAAGCAAGAAGAAAAAAATGTGCTAAATGCCAATCTTTTGTCACGTGGGGATGAAGAAATTCATATTTCTGATACTTTGCACTTTTTTACACCAAATTATCCTACAAACGTGATTTCTTGTGGTTTTTCGTTAGACAAGGAAGGAGGACAGTGATTCGCTTGAGACTTTCCGTGTAAACCCGTTAAACAAACATTCACCATTGTTTTAACACAACTTACAGTTTGTTGGAAACACCAGAAATTAGTTGGGAAATCACTTTGGCAGAATCTTTTGGGGAAAACACAAGTAATCACAGAACACATCTATGCGTCTCCATATCCTACAATGCAATGCGCGAAATATTTCAGACAATTTCAACCTTTTTCGAGCAAATCATCTTTGATTTATGGATTTAGGAGCCCTACACTAAGGATTATTCTAATAATAATAAAAAAAAAAGTCTCCAGCAGCTTTAAATGTTAACTATCCATCCATCCATCATCCATAGTCTTTATTAACGGCTCAGATTTGACGTTTGAGATCTACGTACTGTGATTTCTGTCCACTTGAGTTGTGTTTTTTGAGCTTTACTCAGTTAGAAATGTTTTTCATTGCCTGAGAGAAACAAAATACCATACTCTAATTATACACTGCAGCCTTAGATGTCATGTACACATGGCTTTTGAGGTTTTTCCTGGAACAGTGTGTTATGTTGTGTGGACCACACCTGCAGTGGAATGTGAGTTATAAGCTACAGTAGGTGCTGGCTGTCATGCAGCCCTTGGCTCACCCTGCCACTTCCCTCTATACAGCACTTTGTCCTCATGACTGAACTGAAGGCTTGCATAAAGAAGGACAATCTTCTACTGAGTTATACGCGTCTCACCCTCTGGGGAATTACACTGGACTGACATGTTGGTATCATGAAGTCAATAATCTGTCAGTTTTGACCCAGAGGAGGAAGAAGAGAAAAGCTGCTCCTTATTACTGCTCCTATTTCAGCCATGGCTGCTTATTACTGTCGTCTGATGCTGAACTGGGGCCTTTATTGTCAAGAGTTGAACGTTTTCCTTTTAAGCCTAAGCTCCCGAACTGATAAGCCACTGTATGCTTGAGATCAGCTCATTTCTCCATATGTGGACGAACATGCCGGAAATAGAAGTCAGAAGACTTTTGATTTATGGTGTTGACATTTTTCAATCCATCAGCAGTTACTCATCAACCCGAGTTTCTGTAGGTGTTTGTTGCTGCGTTGCTCTCTTTTTGTTTTTTCTCATTCCATCCATCCATTTCTCACAGCCGCTTATCGTGATCAAGGTCCGCTGGAGCACAGAGACGGTTACGCTGTCTACGTTAGAAGAAAGAACAAGAACACGGTTACATTCAGCCATGACACCATATACTCTTGAGAACTCGAGCACAGAGAAGCACAGACACACTGACGAGCCCATGGCCTGAGCTTTGTACCCTCGGTTGTAAAAAAAAAATTATTGAAACCGTTAAATATGACTAATATATATATTTGTTATTAATGGTGATGCGTCATGGCGAAAACTACCAGCAGACTTTATTGCTGTCACACGTAATCTTTACATGAATCAAAATAACTTCAATTTCTTTCTTTAAAACATTACCACAGCATTACTTTTGGCAGCAAATTTAAATTTTTGACTAAATGGCAAGATAGTTTTAGTTTCATTTCAGTTTTAGTCTACTTTTAGTGAACTAAATCGGTTACAGATAAAGTCATGAGTTTATGCATCTTTGAAAGATTTAATTGCCTTTTATCAACCCGATATGGGATGGTATTGTTTGTAAACACACAGACAGGTTTGATATGATCAATACGTAAAATCGTATTAACTGTCATACGTCATCAAACACAATCATCTTACCTCCTATTGGATCACTTACCGACTAGTCCCGCCTTCCACGCAACAAAGCAAATTTTATACAGGATACCTTCCAAAATCTAACTTAGTTCTGATTGGATTTCATCCCATGTGGACATTATTTGTTTCGTTTTTATTAGTTAATGAAAATAGAAATATTTTTTGGTATAGTTTTTGTTCACGTGTATTTAAGAAAAAATTGTCATAGTCCTATACGGATTTTTTTTAGGGCCAATGCCGATACCGATTTTTTTTTTCAAATAGCCTTAGCCGATTATTGAACCGATGTTTGGAGCCGATGCTACTTTTGCTCCCTCAGTTTACATCGTTAAAATTACACAAAGATGATAACAAATGGTACGAGTCTCAATTAATAAAAAAAGGAACATTCATTGAAATGAACAAAGGTGAGGTAGAACAAGAACAAGTAAAAAAAATATTTAACAAATATTAAAAACAGGTGATGTAGAACAAGAACAAGTAAAAAATATTTCTTCTTTCTGTAAATAATACGGATCGGCAAACGCAGCAGACCGCATCGGCCGATGCCGATACACATAAAAAAACACAAAAATTGGCCGATAATAATGGCCAGCCGATGTATCGGTCTATTACTAGACGACATAAACTACAAAATTAACCGCTGACATTCTTTAGACTAACATTAATTACATAAGCATGACATTTTCCTAAACTTTGGTCATGGTAATACTCTGATCAGTGCATATCAGGTTGTGATGTTTCTGGTTTTTTCTCCCTTAGGCTCAAATGAGGTTGGGCTGAGATGTCTATGGCACCCTGTTCTGAGGCATGCTGTAATGCTTTAGTTTAGCATTCTCGTGTTATGGGGTTACGTCATCCTGTACGCTGGCCGCAAACAACAGAAACCCAGTGCAAAAAGTCAAAGTTCTTGTGCAAACAAACCACCTGGTAAACAGGGAATTTAGAGAATATGACGCAGATTTAACAGTTAAGGCTTAGGATTGAAGGCGAGTATTTGTTGGCTAAAGTCCTGAGAAGAGAACGACCTTTTCCTCATAGTTTTGCCCTCTCCTGGCTGGCATTCATCAAAAGTAATTGGCTATTTAAAAGTGAGATCATGTTTAGTTTCTAATGATTTTCTGCCACCATCTATGAATAATGGCTACCATCCAGTTTGTGAATGCGGAGCATCGCGGGTTTATACATTTTTCAATACAGATGAGTAGAAAAAGCAATCACGGGGATTCTAAAAGGCACACAGAGGCCTCATTGTCATCCTCTAGGGGTAATGGTGAATACTGTTTAACCTGTAAATCTCAGGGGCCTCTAAGTAGGACAGGCTGTGTGTGGAAATGTCAGGATGAATGGCTTTCACAGAGCAGAGGCTTGGGAAAGCAAGTGAGTCTCACACATGTACAATTAATTTAGTAAATAACAGCAACGATTCCCTTTTCAATTCACAATAAGCAGCAAGTGAATGTGTATTAATGTGAATTGCTGAGGATAGAAACGTAGTGATTCAGTGATTGCTCGTTTCAAGGTTGTTTTGCACTTTAAAGCAAATGACAGCATTTTGCACATTTCCTAGCCAGCGAGGGACATTTGTAAACTGTTACTCATTAGTGGGAAAAAATAGCATTGAGAAAACACTAGAAAAACAAAACAGCATGCAAAACATTCCGGTAAACCCTTTCTTTCTTTTTTAAAAGAAGGAAATCTATGTTTCAATGGTCTACTCATCTTTAGTTTTGGTCTTTTATCCCCTCCATCTGTCTCTTTTTATTTCTTTAGGGGATCATTACCGTTGGAGAGTTTTCACTCTTTTTATTTGATCCACTTTCGGGATCAATTTTACAGCATCATTAACGCCATCTCTTACTTTTAGGCTCCATGTTTAGTTGAAGACATGCGTTTAATTGCGTATGCATCGTGCGTTAAATAACAAACAGGCCTTTTCAGGATTTTCCATCAGCTCATTTGCTTTTTTCCGTGCTCGGGTTGATAAAAATAAGGGGAGGATATAATTAGATATATAAATAATAAAATGCTGCAGCCCCAAACAACGTAGGCTGTGTTGCTGCCGGTTGCGTAACTCTGGCAGAACAGTCAGATCTCCCTCATTATTTCTCCCCAAGCTCTCAGTGGGTTAATTCCCCTGCTCTTGACATCTCCTTTATTTGGCAGAGTGCGGGAGAAGCACTAGAGCTGGTTCTCGAGGGTCTTCAGGCTTCACACCCACGTCTCTGTGTCAGAGTTCACAGCAGCAGCGAGAACCCTTGCACAACATAGTGTATAAAGCACTGCAGCCTTGGCTAATGCAGTGGTTCTGAACCCTTTCAGCCCGCGACCCCCAAAAAATAATGGTGCCAGAAACTGGGGACCCCCACTGTACCTGAAGGTGGTTGAACACAGTTATGAACATTGAAGAACAGTCATCTGGAGACGGGGTCATCTATGAGGGGGGATAAAGGGGAGAGCTGTTTGGGGCCCATCCATAAAGTCAACAAAATTATGATTTATAATTGTTCTATGAATCTGTGATAACCACATTTATTTATTGATCTGAATACGATCCACTGTGATCCAGGAAACGTTTATTATTATGTGCATCATAGTATAAATAGTCATCTTAAAGATGTAAATCCTTGTGTTAATCAGAAATAAAATGGGTTGAAAGAGACCAAACATGTTGGAACAGGTGGTGAAATGGGATTTTAAAAACCTGCAGAAATTAGTTAAAAGTTGCAGATTAGAGTGAGCAAAAAAATGGACAGAAAAAGTGGTAAAAAGGGTTCTAAGTGTCAATAAAAGTGGGAACAATTAGTTCAAACTGGCAAAAAATGGGCATGACACATGGTGAATGTGGTTAAATTGGCAAAAAAAAAAAAAGCATGAAATATGATGAAAAAAGGTTGAAAGTGACAATAATGGGCCAACATATGCGACATTTAGGTGGGAAAAGTGGTGAAAAAAATAAGGTTTAAAAGTGCCAAAAATGTCTTGATAATTGACATTAGATGGTGAAGTTGCAGAAATAGGAGTAATGTAGCAAAAGTAGATTAAAGTTTGGTGTAGTTGCAGAAAAAGGGTAAATAGAAATAAGCAAAAATGGGCTAAAACTGTTCAAAATATATTCTTAGTTTCTTGAAGGCATCTGGTGACCCCAAAGTTGAGAACCCCTGGTCTAATGTACTTATTATTGAATGAACTATCTATATAATTTAATGTAGGGTGTATTTATATGAATTGCATGGGTATGTGTAAACAGATACGTAGGGAAATATAAAGCTGGGCAGCTGGGGGTCACTTAAGGCATCTGGTTGAGACTACATCCACAAGCTGGTGAATTTCAGCCTGGCACCGACTGTCTGTGTGGGGGAGTACAAAGGTTTAATGGGAGTTTATGTTCTCACACTGGGCTATTATTGTCTACTTGGCCTCACACACCAAGGACCCAGGTACAGGGCAAACTCAACACACAGATTGACACGCACAACTGTCAGCTCACCCAGTCTGCTGCTCTGATCAGCTCTGTATAGAGTATAGACTCACATGTTTGTCTCTCAGTGTGTGAACATATGCTTAAGTGAGTTTAGTGGCAGATGCTCTTTGGTGTGAATATTGTTTTGGAGGCAGTTCTGATGTACTGCAAGTGTAAATAATTTACTGATTTAAGCAATAAAACCTAATGATTAGTTTACACATAAAATGTGTTGCTCTGTTTGTGTAATGTGGTTATTTAATATAGTTTATCTTCTGTTTATGTATTTACTGAGGATGTATTGTTTTACATGTACTTTATTATTATTATTATTATTTTTTTTTTATCCAATAATCGATAACCAAATTTAGTCTGATTTTACCAATCAAGGTCCTCCATTGTACAGACTACAAAGGACTCGCCTGCTTTGCTGCCATTTTCATACGTTTATCGGTTATTGATTAATTGGCAAAATCTAAATTATTACTTTTTCCATTCAAACCTATAGGAACAATTATATCATTATTAATACAGTTTATATCAGCACCACACTGCCTTCACTGTTAGTCATAGTTATACTGACTGCGAGGGGTAATTCTGACTCAAAGGGGTTATACTGACTCCGTGGGGATAATTTTGACTCTGAGGGGTTATATTGACTCAGAGGGGTAATTGTGACTCCTAGGGGTTATACTGACTCAGAGGGGTAATTCTGATTCAGAGGGGTTATAGTGACTCAGAGGGGTAATTTGAATCCAAGGAGTTATACTTTCTCCCTTCTCCAAGGGGTAATTCTGACTCTGAGGGATATACTGACGCTGATGGTTCTGAGATGGTCTTAAATATACATAACCTCAGTGTGTTATCTAAGTTTTAAAAACAAAGATATTTTTAGCTTTAGACGGAGCGCGTCACAGCAGGGATTCCTCTCAGAGTTTCATTTATGCTGACACAATGCACAACACAGAGGCTTTGCAGTTTGCACACTGTTGCATGTCCCTATTGCATCCAGAGATGAGAAAAGAACAGTTTCTACTTCAAACACCATTCTGGATTTATTTTTTTAGCCTAAGAGATTAAAATACGGAATCAGAAGTATCACCTGTGTAAGTGTATGTGTGAGAGCACTGCAGGAAAGTAAGTACCTCTAACATGGGGACCTGGGAGAGGCTTCACTGGATAAAGTGGATATAGGAGATGATTGAATGAAATTAGTTACATAACCCCTTAAACAGCTGGTCCCATTGCAAAAATCTCAACCACAAGTGAAGTGAATTCATTCGCCTGCGCCCGAGGGGATGACAGGAGGTTAGGGTGTCATTATTTATATTATTTATGGCAGGTGTTGTCATGAAGCTGCACCACAGTGATGGTACGGAAGTCCCCCTGGTTGCTGGTAGCTTTGAGTTGGTGTGTGCTTGGTACTTGGCCTTGCCAGTTTAAAACTGACCTGTTTTCCATCTGAATTATTAAAAGCTTCACATTCACACAGGGCTGCTCTCACGGTTAACTTCCTGCCCCCCGGACACGGTCTGCTTTTGCTGCTTCTCTCACTGCATTTCAAGGTCTGGTCAAACCACTGCCTGAAATGGTATTATTCACTTTAATTACATCCAATATGCATGTTACTTGTAATGGATTGGATGATAACAAATAAAATGTTATTTATTCTGGGGGGTTTTTGTGCTAAGTTTACAGTGCAGATTTCCACTGCAGATTATAAACCTTTTTACTTCCTGCTACTATAAATACGGGATGTCTCACATTTAGATTGAGGAAGGGGCTGCTAGGCTTTTAATGGCAGCAAGTCAGAGAGGAATACTGTATGTGTTGGTGTGCTGGTTGGTAACAAAAACAAGATAGTAACTTGTGTTTCTTTAAATGTTAGTACCGTACATTAATTCAGTGGTTTCCAAACTTTTTCTGTTGTACCCCTGTTTGAAGAATGAAACATTTTCAGGGCCCAATATCACAAAAAAAAATTAAAAAGAAATGGGTAAATAAAAAAATAAAAATAAAAAGTGTTACCTTTTATGAAAAAAATAAAGATTTTGAGAATTCTTCTAGAAATCTCATTAAAAAAATACCATAAAAATTGCAATTACATAATTTAGAACAGTAAAAATTAAGCTTTTTTATTGATACAGTGCAAATAAAAACTTAATTTAGTAATATATAGTAGATATTTATTTTTAAATAAATGAAATAAAAATATTTTCACTCACATCCTTCATTATAAAAAAAAACAACTATGTCACAGAACAAAAGTAAAATGTGCTGCTGTGGTCCTGAATAGGAGCCGTTTTTTTGGAGTTTGCATGTTCTCCCTGAACATTTTAATTTTGTATCTCTTCTTACAATGCAAAACGTGTCTTTGCAATACCAGTCTCCAGTACAAAAGTAAGTTTAGTACACCTTAGATGGACTGGCAACCTTTGCAAGGTGTAACATGATTTTGAAAGACGTGAATGTAAAAACCATAGTAAGCCTGACTGTAATGGCTTTATGTTTTAGCTGTAAATCCTTGACTTATAGGAGTAAATGATCTAAAACAAACCATCCCTAAAGGTGAACCAAGCCACAACAACAACTCGATATAGATTTGTCGTATTTTCTTTTTTTTTTTGTGGTGCTTGTAAAGCTACTGTAAAGGAGTCCACCTCAGGAGTCTTAAACTGGGCAGCAGATCATATTCCCTTTTAGAGCCTGGCATTATTCCACGCTGTGGGTCACGGGGTGATTATCTCTTCCTGTCAGGAATGCTGAGAATTTCCTGCGTTTCCTCCCTCTTCCGGCCTTGTCAGAAGCTGTGCCTGAACATGTGACAGAGCACGGCTCAGTTGTTTCTGATTGACGATGGGAGGCTTTTCTATAGATGTTAGCTATGGCTATGGGTCACCATCACACAGGCACTGGCTTATCAAGCTGCTTTAATATTATATTTAAATAGATGGTGTTGAATCAGGCCAAGTAGGCAAATAATGTGCACCTGTCTTTAAAAAGCTGAATAAAATCTTATTTTTTGAAGTATTTGTTCTATAAATCCTCAGTCCTGACTCAAAATGTTGCATTTCTACAGTTTGTTATATGTTTTTTTGCTTAAAACAGCCAAAGTGACACTTTAATTTTCACTCTTATTCTCAGGGCTGATGAAACAGTTAAACCAGTTCCAGGAGCTGCATTCTTAAACAGAAAAAAAAAGAAATGTGTGCAGCTCTGAAAATAGAACACAAGTAAAAGTTTACTCAAGTGTGTTTGCAGCACCTAACGTCCAGCCATGTTGTTTATGAGGAAAGGAGAAAGCAAAGCTCTGTTTGTGTCCCTCCCCCTCCAGCTCTCTCTGCATCCTGTTTTTATGAGTAATGGTGGAAAATGAACACAAACTTTAAATGAATGAACGCTATGAATTAAAGCTATATTTAGACTAGACGGCTACGTTCAGGGCCTTAAACTAAAACCTATAAGTTCCAAAATCTTGTTTTTTATTTTTATTATTATTTAATTTGCTGCTTCGATAGTAAAAATGTAAAACCCTTTGGAAAAGAATATTATTGTGTCATATATAATACATTTATGTGTAAATCTAAGGATGCTTTCACACACCAACCTTGTTCAATCCATGTTATAGCTGCTGGACGTGATAATTCTTTTTATCAGATAAATCCGTATTGTCGGTCTCATTTATCAATAAATGTAAGATCATATGCTCTAAAAAAAAAAAGGATGCAAAAGTTTGAAATTTCTGCTTGAAAGTTTGTTTTCCTCTCCACTGTAAAGACGCACATTTTGTTGATATTTTTGCACATTGCATTGTGGGATGTGGAGTCCCGTAAACGAGTGTATGGTATTGTTTATACTTCATTCTGATATTACAGGTAATACTGGGAGCAAATTACAACAAAAATGGTGTTAAGCCAATCACTATCTTTTTTGTCTGGCAAAAAACACAAAATTAAATATGGTAAAAATTAAATAAACTCTTTTCTGTAAGTTTTCTGACAATGTCAATAACAGTGTTTACAGTAGAGCATCATATTGGCCTTATTCCTCCTTTTGGAGTAAATTATATTTTATTCATTTGATCAAAGATGCCTACGCTATGATTTTATCTATTTAAAAATGATCATGGGTAGCAGCTTTAAATAGATTAAGGGTTATTCAGTTTTACGATTTATACTATAATTTATTTCCATTATGTGGGCTAAACAAGAGAAGCATGTGATTAAGGATAATCATCATTTATAAATCTAATCATTTTTAAGACATTTTTTTTCTTCCAATAAACAGTAAAAACCATAAACATTCATTACCTCATTTAAATCTACACTATGGTGTCCCTTGCTTGACAATTGAATCACATTTACACACACATAAGAGTTAAAGTGTGTATGTGATTCTGATCTACTAATCTGTCAAAGTAAGCATTACACAGATCTATTTATGTGGCATTAAGAAACAAGTGCTAAAGAAAGCCTGAAAACGACAACAGAAATACAATAGGACAGAGCGATGGTGTTCATTTAATTGGTAAACTAAGGGTTTTTCTTCCTTGCGCATTGGGTATTTTATTTTTCAAACAGCCCGAATAATGTATATGTCAATGAGAGTGAATGTACTTTTATGTTAACCTCGCCTGCAAGATGGATTCTCCTGGTGTTCACAAACACCAGGAGAATCCATCTTGTGCTGTTCCCGCCTTTGCCCTTTGAATCCAAACCGAAACGGCTCGAACCAATCATGAGGCAGCGTTGTGGTTTAGGGCGGGATATCCGGGTGTGACGAAGGCAGAAGCGCCAAAGCGCCGAAGCAAAACTGGCGCGGGCACAGTTGCGTGTAGAGGAACTAGAAAGATGTCGATGCAGGAGGATGAACGTGTGGAAGCTGCTATAAACTCAGTTTTAGAAGAAGAAACAGCGAGAGGCACTTTGTAAAGATGACAAAGCAGAGCCTTGATGTTGTAGCAGTGTCTTTGGCAATGACGACAACATCATTTGTTCTCGTTTGATTGGCTAAAACAAATCGTGGTGGACAGGCGCTTTGCCCAATCACCTGCAAGCATTCTGTTCATGTCCCTCCCCGGTTCTGAAAGGATTCACTAGACACAGACACAGATCGATGTGGAGAACTTAAGTTAAAGGGAGGGTTACACATCGATCTGGCTCTTGCCAGGTTACTTTTACGCCTGCGGTGGCCAAACAGAGCAGGCAATATGCATCATGAAATGGAGATCATAGTGTATCCTATCCTATGGCTGTGTTAGTGTAGTTAACTGAGGTGTTGCTTCCTGGGAACGAGGAAGAGCTGCAGCAAGCTACAAAGACACCAAGCAGCCTACGGCTTATCACATATCATCAGAAAATCCCACGGACACTACCAGACGTCTGAAAGCGCAGGCTGCAAAGTACGACCACTTTTATTTAACTCAGATGCAGAAGCCAACTGAAAGTCTGGAGCTGGTTTTAGATTCCTGTCACAAAAAATGACCACTGAACTAAAAAATGTTCAGTTATACTGTATGGGGTGCCGAATGTAAAAACGTGGTCACTTTTTCATAGCATTTAGCTCACGTTCCTCACATTTAGCTACTGTTTTCTTGTGTACACATGAAAAATAAATCTAAATGTAAATGTTAAATGTAAATGTAAATGTTAAATGTAAATGTAAATGTTAAATGTAAATGTAAATGTTAAATGTAAATAGGTCACCAAGTGTAAAGCTAAATGTTTAGAAATTATGCAAAGTTGGCAGCTCAGCGACTGTCAATCACGCGGCCTCGCCCACACCACCGACTGCCGCTCAGTTAGTGAAGAGAGGGGAAGAGCGAGACATTGTGGGATCGCTCCAAACTGACTAACTCAATAGACCAGTAATGTCTGGTGTACAGGCTGCACATCTGAACATTTAGATTTAACATTTGTATTTAGATTTAATATTTAGATTGTCACGATTTGAGGATGTGGACCCAAATGCAGGGACAGAGGGAGGCAACAGGCAGGGAGAATGTTGATAAGTCCAGTCTATTTTTTTGTGACAAAACCAAAAATCCAAAAAGGCATGAAGAAACCAGGGAACGAAACGCAACAGGACACGAGGAGGGTAACATTGACAATGAACCAGCAATCGTTCTGTGTCCAAGCACTCAGCTAAATAGTGCAGGAGGCCTGATTGGGAATGGGACACACCTGGGTACAAAACACGAGGCAGCTAATCACTCACAACCCCAACACATTGACATCACTGGGAGGTGGAATACCTAAAACACAAAGACTAGAGTTAACACAGGAGACCAGACTCGAAAACAGAATAAACAAAGACTCTCAGTAAAACTAAAAGAGAACTGCTAGGGCTACACACAAACCAATCACAGATCCTAACATAGATTTAACATTTACATTTATTTTTGATGTTTATACATTACACTTGGTGACCGATTGATTTACATTTAACTTTTACATTTAGATTTAACATTTACATTTATTTTCACATTTACACTGTACACTTGGCAACCGATTTAACATTTATATTTAGATTTAACATGTTTATTTACATTTAACATTTAGATTTAACATGTTTATTTACATTTAACATTTAGATTTAACATGTTTATTTACATTTAACATTTAGATTTAACATGTTTATTTACATTTAACATTTAGATTTAACATGTTTATTTACATTTAACATTTAGATTTAACATGTTTATTTACATTTAAAATTTAGATTTAACATGTTTATTTACATTTAACATTTAGATTTAACATGTTTATTTACATTTAACATTTAGATTTAACATGTTTATTTACATTTAACATTTAGATTTAACATGTTTATTTACATTTAACATTTAGATTTAACATGTTTATTTACATTTAACATTTAGATTTAACATGTTTATTTACATTTAACATTTATTTAACATGTTTATTTACATTTAACATTTAGATTTAACATGTTTATTTACATTTAACATTACATTTAGAATATTTGATATAGAACAGGCTGTTTTACATGAATTTGTCTTAAATGAAATAAAAATGAGCTGAATGTGAGGAAAGTGAGCTAAATGTTGAAAATATGAAACAGTGACCCGAGTTTTTACATTCAGCAACCTTACACCACTGTTTTTACTTCATCTGCTTGGCTTTACCCTAAAAAAAAAGCCTGAAAACCAAAATCCCTCATACTCAATGTGCTGAAGACCATTGGTTCCTAATAGTTTCTTCTCTTTCACTGTGAAAGTAGGCCATGTGCTTCAGAAACAGTGAGGAGGGAATGATGTAACCAGGGACGTACCGTATATGTGTTTGTTGTTTTCTCCCTGGAGCTTTGCAACACTCAGCCACAGATCAGCAGCTCTCGTCAAGCTTTTCAATCTTGTGTCTTTACGTCATTTCATTGTCATTCATTTTCATGGTAATCTCTACCTTACTCTTCATATAAAAGTAATTAACTGGACATTGTTCCCAGTGGGGAATTGATAACAGTGGCTATATTTTTTTTTTATTCCTGTGCCCTAATGCATCATTATTAGGCACGACATACATTAAGCTTCTGTTGTCACAATATTGCAATGATGTATTTAATTTAACTAAAAAACCCAGTGATTTTTTAAAATATACTTTCCGTTATTGTCAACCTTGTTTCTTTCTTTTATTCTAATGAGACATGTGCCAGGGGAGGGATATGGGTGGGGGTTTAATCTTATTTTTTTGTTGTTAAAAAAAAAAAGAAAAGTTTCTAGATTGCTATTGCACAATATTTGATAAGAAAGTAATTTATATATATTTTTTATTTATACAAATCTTTTTGGAAACTGTACTTTATGCTCAAAATCTTTGTAATTATAGAAAGAAAAACCGTTTCTAACTTGAAGTGTGCTGTGCAAACCGGATGATATCAATAGTAATCATGATATATCGTAAACACACGTGCAATAATAAAAAAAAGTGTAAAATAATATACATTTTCTTTTGCAGTTTAATGACTTTGTATGGTTTGAACACAAGTTGAATTGATTACGTCAGTACTGATGCACAATGTGCAATACATGTGCATTGCACATTCAGAATAAAAGTATTTTTGTGATGGCTTTGTGTTGTTCCTTTGTAAATACAAACAGGAAATCCAGCAGAGAGGGATAAATACAGTGGCATACCGTGGGAGTCAAACGAGGGACTTCACTAAGCTATTTTAAGCCACATACACAAAACCTACATATCTTACAGCCAAATCGTGCTCAAATCGTGCTTGTGTTAGCAAACACACCGCCTCAACAATTGCTTGAATTAGAAAGGAGTAAATGCATGAATTAGATCATCTAATAAAGTTGTGTAAAAGTCTAAAGTTCAGGCATTGTTCATTAACTCGACGACTGCGGTTTGCTTCAGTTCTTTGGACGATTTCATAATGGAAAACACCACCAAAGCCAGTTATTGGAGTTTGAATGCGTTTAAAAAAGGCCAACAGCGAAGCAACACTTCATTCTGCAGTTGCAGGAACAGCTGAAAATAGTCTGCACATGTTTCAGATCACGGCCTACAGATAGAGGAAGAAGAGGAGGGTAAAAACAAACAAGTAAAACAGATAATAAACAGAAATGGCAGCATGATTGTGTGTGTGAGGCAAGTTTGAATTGACACTTATGTAAGACTGCAAGGCAAATTCACACTTGTTGAACTTGCTTTTTGCAAATATTGATCTAACAGATGAACAAAGCTTATAAATTAAAATGCACTTCATATTCTCTGCCTTTATAAGTCCACCTTTGTTATTCCAACACTTAAACTCTAATAACCACTTCTGTATTGTAACCTAATGCTTATTTTATGTTCTCTCCTCCAGTCGCCCAATCCAACAACAGCCTAAAGAAGCACCGTAGTCGGAGCATTTTCAGCCCTTTCTTTTGCTGCTTCAGGAACTACAATGACTACCATGTGGAGCCACCAACCGCCAACAACAAGAATCTTTCTCTTCCCCAACAGCCAGAGGAGAATGGCAGCCCTCCCAAGGTGAACATTGTTTTTCTCTCATGTCACAGTTGGCCAGAGTCCCAGAAACATACTTTTACTCTCACAAGACCGTCATTTAGCAACAAACCACGTTTAAATAACGAATGTGAATTTTCTTATGTTACTTTTAAACAGATTTACAGCAATTGAAAGCAGTGAAAATTGTGATAATTTTTTTTCTCATAAAAATATGTCAATGTTAAATGTAAATGTTAAATCTAAAAGTTAAATAATAAATCGAGACATAAATGTTAAATCTAAATGCTAAATAACATTTAAAATTTAGATTGAATATTTAGCATTTAGATTTAACATTTACATTTAGATTTAACATCCATCCATTCATTTTCTGACCCACTTGTTCTTGTTCTTCAGGGTCGCGGGGGGTCTGCCGGTGCCTATCTTTGGCTCACACTGGGTTAGGCAGGGGTTCACCCTGGACAGGGCGCCAGTCCATCGCAGGGCAACACACAAACAGACAACCACTCACACACACACACACACACACACACATACACACACATTCTCTCCTACGGGAAATTTAGAGACTCCAATCAACCTAAAAGTCATGTTTTTGGATTGTGGGAGGAGGACCACGCAACACAGAGAGAACATGCAAACTCCTATAATTAACATTTATGTTTAATATTTAACATTTAGATTTAGATTTAACATTGACATTATATTTTTACGAGAGAAAAAAATCACAAATTTCACAAATATTGTTGTGAATCTGGTCAAAAGTAACAAATATTCACACGTTTGTTAAACGTTGTTTGTTGCTCAATGTTGCAAAGAGTTGCTGTTTATGTTAGCATGTGCAACACTTGAATTTTTCAGTCACGTTTTACAAACAACATTTTTTAGGGAGCTTGTTAGGGTTTTCCTTTCCCTGCAGAGAGAGCTCAGACAGCGAAACCTTGCTCAAGCACCCACCACAAATTGTTCCAGCTGTTTCAAACCAGTTGATCCCAGAGGTTGTTTACCATTTGCTGCTTCGAAAATACAGGCTCACTTCCCAACGTGCATTCTTAGATATCTGCCCACGCACACGAAAGCTCACCAAATAACACATCACAGCGCAGAATGAGCATGAAAACAGATGAGTTTTCATTCTTGTAAAAACACAACAACAGAGCTTTGTAGAAAATGAAGCTAAACCAGAAAGATTTTTTGTTTTTTTAAACAAAGATACGTGTTTTTGCTTCTAAACTTGGTTTCTATGGCTTAAAAAAACAAGCCAATTTCTTTTCTGATTACTCCACACCAGGTCTTAAAGCTCTTTGGAGCATCCTATAGTGCAGTGAATCGCAACCTTTTCAGCTCACAACCCCCAAAATAAAGATGCCAGAGCCCTGGGACCCCCACTGTATCTAAAGGTGGTTGAACACAGACATGAACATTGACGAACAGTCATGTGGAGACAGGAGAGAGATTTTTAGGGCCCGTCCATAAAGTCAGCAAAATTATAGCCCATTGTTCTATGAATCTGTGATAACCACATTTATTTATTGATCTGAATAATGTCCACTATTATCCTGGAAGTTTATTATTTACACCATTGTATATATTCATCTTAAAGATGAAAATCCTCGTTTTATTCAGAAATAAAATGGTTTAAAAGTGACCAAAAAAGGTGGAAAAGGTGGTGAAATGGGATTTTAAAAACCACAGAAATTGGTAAAAAGTTGCAAATGAGAGTGGCCAAAGATAACACAGAAAAAGTGGTAAAAAAGGGTTTGAAGTCTCAATATTGGCTTAAAAGTAAAAGAAATATGCGACAATAGGTGGGAAAAGTGGTGGCAAGGGCTTATAAGTGCAACAAATGTGCAGAAAAAGCATTGATGTTTGATGGAGAAGTGGCAGAAATGAGAGTAATGTAGCAAAAAAATCCATTGAAAGGAGCAAAAATATGGCAAGAAAATAGTGATGAAAATAGGTTAAAATGTGGCCAGTTAAGTGGAGTTGCAGAAAAAAGGTAAAAATGGGCTCAAATTGTTAAAAAAAAGATTTCTACATTCTTGAAGGCATCTGGCGACCCCCTCACAGTGTCTCGCGACCCCAAATGGGGTCCTGACCCCAAGGTTGAGAAACCCTGCTATAGTGTGACATATCTAGATTTTTGCCCCTCTGTTTATGTTTGTCAATTTGTCACTTTTCCTCTTCTCTGTGTTCTCCAACCTATCACCACTCAATCCTTTTCCTTCTCTCTCTGTTTATGATCTCCAGTGTGACCAGGTCCAGGTCATCCCCATACCCAGTGTATGTATTACTTTATTTTACTTCATGTCTCTCTCTCTCTCTCTCTCTCAATCCTCATATCCACCTTCCTCTCATTGCTGCTCTTCATCATTCTTGCTGCATGCAGCTGTTGGCACCGAGGGGATGTTTCTTGGCTGTCAGATGACATTTTGCACCTCTGCTTGGTGTAATCACAGGGTTTAACAGCTTTCTTTTTAATGGCTACGATAACTCAGAGTTTTTCTGCTACACTTCAACCATATCAGTCAAATTACTCTTTGGGACCCTTGATGGCATTTGTCTTTATAGAATTGAAAATTGGTTGATTCAAAGGTGCGGCTTTAATAAAAATGGTGTCTGGTTTCAATGCTTCATCAGATTTGGAGAGAGAAGTGCAAACTAGGGCACAAATAACGTTGAAATTACTCGTTTTCCCGCATGAAATCTGTGGCCCACTTGAGATCAAACTGCTTTGTGTTTAACCCCTGAACTAAAATGAGTTTGACACCCCTGGGTTAGATAGAGGAAAAGCATTGCATATGTAAGAAATCAAGTATTTTCATGATGATGGGCACCCACTGTAGCAGCTCTGTTTGTATCAATTGGTAAATGTGTTACTACTTATTATTTATTATTTACGGTAATCGAAATGAAAAACATCTAATTATCTTTGATTTATTGATGAATGAGGCCTACACTATATCACTATATATATATAAGTTTTTGTCTCCATCTTCTTTAAGTGAACGTATCTGAAAAACATTGGCCACAAATGAGAACGACCAACAGCGTTAAACTAGTAAACGAAAGCAAGCGTATGAATTGTTAATTAAATTATGGGCATTGTGAGGAAAGATTAGGTGTTGAAATATCTTTTTTCTACCTCGTAAAAGGGCTTAATTTGGGAAACATTGTGCCAAACAAGGAGCTGTAATTTTACTGGATCGGGAATTCACGGCAACGTAAAAAGTTCAGTGTAAATGAATTGTAAACCAAACCCAAAACTTGTTCTCCCTTCTTAATTAGACAATACTGGTCTGAATATATGTATATATTTTCTTTTATCCTTTATATTTATCTTTATTATTATTATTATTATTATTATTATTATTATATATTCCTGGTTTGTACCGCGCAGTGCAAAGCAGGACGTGATCTACCATTTGCTTCTGATAGTGCTCCTTTTCTTCAGCCTTCTCTTTTTGTTGCCGTACGTTACGGGCCGATAAGGCTGTGCAGGCCTGGGGTCCAAAAAGGTTTTCTAAACTCCAGTCTTCGCCAAAAGTAAATAAACATGCGTCCCGGTGTCACGGTCAAAGATGACCTCATACTGAGATGGATTATGAGCATAGCATGCGCATATATGCTCATAATTGATCTCAGTACGAGGTAATCTCAGACCGTGGCACCTGAAACAAAACAAACATTTGTGTCCAAATCACAGCGATGCTTATTCACATTGGATTAGTATTATCACAGCAAAATATAGTAGGTATTTCACGGGGGAATTTTTACTTTGAAAATTAGTGACATGGCCGATTTGCACGGGATTATCACAGACATTCGCCGCAATTATTACAAAATGCATGTGGTCCCTAGGTCAAACTAGTCCTGCGTGAATAGGGCTTAAGTTTACTTCCAGTTTTTATTTAGTTTTTACTCAGGTAAAGGTGGTGACTGGTTGCCTAAAGGGTTTGCTTCACTGTATTTAATGAGTGGACGTCTGAGACCAGCGCTAATCAAACTTAATGTTGCTGCTTGGTGGAAATGACAAGGTCACAGTCTCTCTCTCTCGTGCTCAACCTGCATGTGTAAATCAAATTCATCGCTGCTTGACAAAATGTCATCCAGTGTCCTTGCTGCAAGTGGAGAACACCCAAGATCCATCAGCATTTGTTCCTGTGATACGGCATGATAAATCCAGTCGACCTGGCCATAACACACTAAAATACAGCATACTTGAAGATGACGTATCGCACACTCAGCTCCTTTGTCGCTGGCTGTCAAAGTGACAGAGAAGTGTCACTATAAGTGAACACACGGTTGTGCAGTAAAACAAGGATACTGTATTTGTGTGGCCATAACCCTTGACCATTTGCCCTTTTGGGGACGGTATGAAATGTGTCATTTTGAGTAAAGTCCTTTTAAATCAAGCTGGTGTATGTTTGTCACTGCAGCATCCAGAAAAGTTCCTGCTGCCTGAAGTCAGTATTACAGACTATGGCAAGAACTGTGTGGTGATCGACCTGGACGAAACGCTCGTACACAGCTCCTTCAAGGTACACACACACACACACACACACACACACACACACACACACACACACACACTGTGCACCTTTGGATTCCCTTTATGAAAATAACTGCTGATAATATAGGAACTACTGTAGGTCTATAACAGGTACATTGAATATCCTTCTTTGGGGATATTGTAGCTTGTCCACCATGTGATTGAAGTGTAGTAGAGGCCTATGTGTTTTCCACCATGGTTGGGGTTGATTATATTTTCAATTACCCATGTTCAGTTACAATTACAGTGACCAGCATTTTTCCAATTACAATTCAACTACAATTATTATTTTTCCCCTGATAGTCAATTACAATTACAATTTCATCCTCAATTGCTAAAGTTCAATTACAATTAATCACAATTACTGAGCCTGAAATAAATGACCTAATAAAAGTTAACCTTCCTGTTAGCATCTCTTATGATAACGGGTCATAAATCAGCTGTAAAATGCACTTACATTCAATATCTATCATCTAATTTCTTTCTTATCTATTGGTTACGTTGTTAGGTTTCCTAATTAATGAAAAGTTTTAATATTTTTAATGTGGGCGTCTGAGCCTTTTTTGTGTCCTTATACCCCTTAATTAAAATTTTTCTGACGGTAAAATGACGGAAAGTTTGATATACTAAATTTTAATAATTGTCAACTGCATATGTGTAGAACTGTAACATGGTATCCCATTTTTGCTTTAAATTATAATTGACAATTTATACCGAATTTTCAAGGCAATTACGATTACGTCAGTTATTCAAACTAAATTAACAATTTAATTATGATTACGACAGCAATGGATTTTAAAAACTACAATTACAATTGTAACACGCCATAATTGTAATTAATGATCAATTACACAAATCAAAGGAAGAAGCTGAGTTTTAGTTTAACGTCTGTGGGATGTGCTGGAAAAACCAATGTGATGCTTTCACCACATCACCAACTGCTACCACCACCGTCTTTTTTTCACCCTGTCGTTATTTCAGCGACTCGCACAGTACAAGACATCCAGTCATAATGTTGTGGTTTCCCAGAGGTGAAAGAAGCACTTACGATGCTGTAACTGAGTTGCTTTTATGTGTACATGTACTTTTTTGAGTAATTTTTATTTCTACTCAAGTACGTTTTAAAAGAAGTAAAGTCATTTGTTACATTTCATCACCCAACTGTTACTAAGTAAATTATTATTATTTGTTTTAGAATGATCAACGGACATTGTGAAACAACAAAAAAAAAACGAAATGACCTGACAACCATCAAATGCATCACATCATCAAAACGGACACAAATTCAGCATTTAGCAATTATAAATTTACTTTACTTAGAGCCTGATGAATGAATGATGAATTCATTGGTGTTATTTTATTTAAAATTATACATTTTGACAAACCTTTTATTTTTTTACAGATGCCTTTGTGGAAAATAAATTAAGTTCCAATAGTGCAAGATTTGGTCTCTTCGTTTTTAAGTTTATACATGAGATGTTTACTGTATGCAAGGGAACTGTGGCGAGATTTATTACCAACAATAAACATGGGGGCGGTGAAAGTAACTTGTAAATTTTACTTTGAGTACTATTTAATTGAGTTACTTTTTACTTGTACTTGAGTAGGATTTATCAGTTATGTTTCCACCTCTGTGGTTTACATTGTAAATCTAAAGTCTAAATCTAAAGCTGCAGAGATGAAAACTATTTGTCTTTAAGCTGGAATTCCTCGTTTGCTCTGGAAAGTCTCTGTAAAAGCAAAAATGTACACAAACTGTGACGGACACACCCATTAGCAACACATGCCAGTTGTGCAAAAAACCACACACACACACACACACACACAGGGGTGTGTCTGCTACAGAGCACTGTTACCTTGGATGACCGCTGCAGAACATTTCCCAGAAATCTGCGTTTGTGTGTAATTTTTGTTTCATTTCTTTTTTTTTGTCTTCAAAGTAAACGAGTCACTGAAACAGAAGTCCATCATTTCTCCTCTGAATAAAGTCACCTATGCCAGAAGCAATCCATCCAAATGAATTCAGTTTAAAGATCAAAACGTGGGATAAAATTGATTTTTTTTTTTTTGTTCTAATGCAGTGCCTGAAAAGTGGTTGGAAGAGTACGAGTGGGAGAGTGTCAGACACATGCGTGCACGTGGAGCACTTTAAGTTCTGTTCAACGGGATTTCCTGCCAATTTCTCCCATTTGGAGGATGTTTCAATTCAATATATTAAGCTCTTTATTTCCAAAAAGTCACATGCTCACACAGGCGTTGGGAAATTAGTGCAGGAAAACAAGTCCATCTGACAGGGGGACTGACAATGCACAGATGGACTCTGACTGAAAAAGAAAAACGTTATGTAACATGCCACATACTCTCTGCTTCATCCGGCATGTTATGGATGGCAAGATCATTCCCGAGCCTGCTTATATCCAGTTTGTGGTGTGTGTGTGTGTGTGTGTGTGTGTACTACAGTGGCTAAAAGGAAGACCAAAGAAAGGGTTTGATTTTCACCGTGTTTGAATTTACTGAAATTCAAACACGGTGACACCCATATCCTGTCCTGGCACAAATACAGAATAGTCAGAAAAATACTCACTGAACTTAACTTATGTTCCTCAAATCTAGTTTTTCTCTTCATTTTCTCACATTCATCTTGATATTTCTCATTATTCTGAAGCTATAAATAATGAGAAGCTCTTGAATGTGAAGTCTTAAAATGACACAGCTAAGCAGCGCAGGCTGTTTTGGTGTTTTTCTTCCATCTGTTTGTTGTTTCATCCTCTGTGATGTTCCGTTTTATGCCTGTCACTCCTGGTTTTCCATTCGTTATAAAAATGCTTCGGTGTTTGTTTGCAAAAAGTGAAGCCATTTTAGAGCTTTCACCAATTAAATAAATATTCAACGTGGGGTCGATGCGTCTCAGTAAAACCTTGGTTTTCACTGGGTGATAATGACAGCACTGCTCTACACCACACAATTGTATTCAGAGGCAGTGACATGTGAAAGGTGGAAGTGCAGTGCTTAGGATTTCTATTGCAAACACCCCATCTGCTGGATGGCTGTGAATTGTTCCTCCTGAAGTGAGTTTTATGACATGCATATATGAGACGCGTTTAGACGTCTTTCTGCTTTATCAAAAAAATCACCAGGCTGTCTGCAAAAGAGAAAAATGAGAGATGAACGATATTATCAGCCCGCCGATATGATCAGATGTTGGTTGATATCAGTTTTCCACCGATATAAAAAAAAAATGTGTTGCTGTATGAGACAACATGTGAAAAATAAACATGGCAGGCTTTCAATAACTGAAGTTGAATCACACTTTTAAGTGGAATACATACAGTGGGGCATCTCTGTGTTAATTACATGATTATACATATACATAAACTACAATGGGGTATTAGGGCCACATTGAAATAATAATAAAAAATCTGTGCACTACGAGATTAAAACCATAATACTTGGAGAATAAACTTGTAGTTTTATGAGAATAAAGTTTATTTATTTAGTCGTATTATTTCAAGATTAAAATTGGAATATTTCAAGATTAAAGTCGTAATATTTCGACGAAAGAACCAGACAAATTTGGAGTAAATAGCCTTTTTTGTGGAGGAGGAACTGACAACTGAAGGTGGTGGACTTCCGGGCTATCGGTGTTAGTTATGTTCACTTCAACAGGGAGTGCTATACCATTACGAGTTTATATAAATAAGGCTTTATTCTCATGAAATTATAACTCTATTCTCAGAATATTACAATTTTAATATGCTAAAACTATGACTTTATTCTCGCAGTGCTCGGATTTCTTTTTATTTTAATGTGGTCCTAATACGCCATCGTAGTATACATATATATAATGAAAACAAGGCGTCTTTGTATGTTTCGGTCAAAATTGGTCGTAATCGACACATCAACAAAAAGCGAATATTAAACATCTCTTGGTAAGAAAAAACTCCTCCATTTGCAGAACTGATGTTATTTTAGCAGAGCAACAACCTCAGTGTAATGGATTTTGGCCTTTCTGGAAATGAGATCAAACACTGGTGTAGGCTAACAGCTAGCTACTGCTAACTATTCTGACTTTTGTGTTTTACTGTAAATAATAAATGATCTTTGATATTGTTTTATAAGTATAGGTAAATGAGGTATGCTACAATATGAGTGCAGCAATTAATTATTAATTTTTCATATTGGGAATAACCAAAAATACACGAACGATAAAGACCGGCTAATTAGCTTAGCTTAGCTCAGTGCTAGTGTGGAATTGAAAAAAGTGCACCGTATAAATGCCTTTTTAAGGTGTGATCTGATGAGATAAAGTATTATAACATAGCTTCACCTCAATTTTTCTAAACTGACTTTTTCCATTTAAAATCCAAGAGTCATATTAGAAAATGTAGGAAATATAAATGCTATAATTCAGCATTTATTCATGTTCTATCCAAAAAGGTGATTGCTTGGCTTTGCTAAAAAGAAGCTTCCCTGGGAATTTACACCAGAATCAATTTTCTTCCCTCACCTATTTCACTCTCCTCCTTTTCCAAAATGACATCCTACATCCTCCTTTAATCCTCGTCTTTACTGCCTCTGCTCGTCTTCCTCCCACTCCTCTCTGGCGTCTTTCTTCCTCATCTTCCTTCATGTTTCCTCTCCCCATTCCGTCTTTTTCAGATTGACACGCAGCTTTGGTGAAAAAATGACAACCATTGCCCTGATTGTGGATGTCATTTTGCTCCCGCTCGAGTTCCACCCGAGAGATTCACTCACTACTAGTTTTTATTTAAACGGGAGATACAAAAACGCCGGTGCAGAGGGAGGCACGTTTATGCTGAAGTGTGCAGTATTTTACCTTCTGAATTTTACATCACTGAGGTGCTTTATCACAGGATTGCGTTATATCGACCTAAAACAGCCTATTTATTTCACATTTACTTGTTTATTGTTTTTCAGCCCATCAACAATGCAGACTTCATTGTTCCTGTGGAGATCGATGGCACTGTTCATCAGGTAAAAACCACGCGAGCATGAAGAACTAGATAGAAAAACAATTCTTATCATGAAGAAGGCGTGAATATATCTGAAGTTCAGTCTTGAGAGTTGGAAGTGAAAACTATGAAAACTGACGCAGCAGGTTTCACGTTGCGGCTGATTGAAGGTGTTTTTTCAGGTGGAGCAACGCTTTAGCTTCAACCAGGTTCAAGTAATCCAGGATAGGCTTTCTGACTCTGCACAGGCCTATGCTTGGTTACTTGCACTTGGGGGTTGCAACGAACCTCAGTAAAGAAGAGGACGATCAGCAAATAGGAGCACAATGTTGATGTACACACACAGACTGTGTTTGAAATCCCACACCAACGAACTACACACTCAATGAGTATATACTGTCTACCATATACTATCAGTATGATTAGTGCTGTCAATAGATTAAAAAATGGTTCTATTAATTAATTATGCTCTGTAATGAATTAATCTAATGAATCTATTTTTTTAATTGCACCTAAAACCTGCTGAGAAACGCCCTCAACTTGAGGTATTTTCATTTAAATCACATTATTGTGACAGATCAAAAGATTGGTGTATAACAAAGTGTCTTTATAAAGTAATTTATTGTTTTTAACATACCACTGTATGTGAGTCAGAAGGGCTGCTGCCACCTTTAGTTTAGACCATCAGGGGGGGAATATTGCTGTGTACTCATGTCAATCTCAAAATCATAGAAAACACAAATGAAATAAAACATCAGCACTTATTCATTTTGATACCGAACCCTGTCATCTTCTTCAGTTTTCACAACATGGTGTGCTCGGAGCATAATGCAGTTAGCACCCGAGTGTCCGTGCTAGCCGTCTGTGCTAGTTGTCCATGCTTCACGGGCCTGATAGTTTTGTATCCGTCCAACGTGGGCGCCGGTCGGCCTATTTTACGGCAGTTCGTGTACTATGAAAATTCAAAATGTATGTTTTGAGTGAATTCCTATTTATTTTGGTTTGGTTTTTGATTGTCAATGTTGTGTATTGTGTTTTTATCCGTTTTTTTATTTATTTTTTTAATTAACAATTAAAAACACCACAAAACAGTCACATAGTTAAATGTTTACTATTAAAAAATAATTATATATATATATATATATATATATATATATATAGAGAGAGAGAGAGATAAGCCCAGTTGCACACAACTGGGCTTGTGTAGCTCTGTAGTCTCAGGGTAGTCTCCCGTCTTGTGTTGTAGCCTGTGCATCAGTATTATGGGTATACCAGGAACACATTAAAGTGACAGCCCTAAGTATGATTAGTATGGTGACCATTCCCAATGAAGTATATTTCAAAGCTTCCCAAGATGCATTTCGAACCTACAGCTACAAAAAGCGGACCCACACTGAGGCTAAATATCTCTGTTAGTTCTGAAAGCATTTTAAGTGAGAAAGTGACCAAGTAGAATATCAATATCTGGTCATCTGACCCATAAAACTCACGAAAACACATTTCATGCCGACATTTTGGAGATTTTCAGAGACCCGCCATTGTGCTACCGACGAAACTTTCGGTTAACTTCAAAACAAGAGCCCTATTTACATTAATAAAAACAAATGGAAGACAAGAAGAGATGCTTTTATTTTGAAAAGGGAATGTTTGATTTTAAGCTTGAAGCCAGTCCCAGGATGATTTTACATTCCACTCGCAATGCATCATGGGATTTTTGGGTATGACTAGTGTGCCCATCGTGCATACTTAAAAATGTCCCGATATACGTAGTATACATCCGGGTATTTCTCGCTTGCTACATCTTTTCATATGATCTAATGTGAACGCACTACATACTCATTTTGACACTAGAATGCAATTTCGAAGATAGCCCAAGCCTTTTGTTAGTTTTTATAAACGTCTAACGATGACCAACGTAACAAAAGTCTGTAGGCAGTGTTTAAGTGTTGGATTTATGCTGAATTTAGTATAACATGGAATTTATTTCTTAATGCTACTATAGGTCTACGTACTAAAGAGGCCTCATGTGGACGAGTTCCTTCAGAAGATGGGGGAGCTGTTTGAATGTGTCCTCTTCACAGCGAGCTTAGCCAAGGTTGGTTATCATTGGACTTTAAACAGTATAAAGCCTCTGAGTCTACTCTGTAATAGTTCAATTCTTTTTTGTTTTGTTTTGTTTTTTTAGTATGCTGACCCTGTTGCTGACTTGCTAGACCAGTGGGGGGTGTTTCGTGCTCGGCTATTCAGGGAATCCTGCGTTTTCCACCGAGGAAACTACGTCAAAGACCTCAGCCGACTGGGCCGGGAACTCAGTAAAGTCATTATTGTAGACAACTCGCCTGCTTCCTATATCTTCCACCCTGAGAATGCAGTAAGTCATTCATTCATTTATATTTCAGGATAGATGTGTGGATAGATGCCCTTTACACTGAAATCTACGTGTGTTATATGTTCTGTAAGGATTAGTACTTTCAAAGTAAAAGAAGTGTAAAGAAAGACTACATTTTACCGCATTTAATATATGTTTTAGAATGATCTATAATGGTATTTTTCATAGATTATTTGTACGTTGTCATACATTTTTTTTTTGCTTTTTTAGTCAAAGCATAATGTTAAATCACTTCCTCGATCAATTATGATGCAAATGATTATGCCTCGATATACAAGCAAATCTTTTTGCTTTTGTGAATGACTACTTTCATATAATTATTATCTAATTTTCTACCTCAGACTCACTGCCATTCTTCACAGAAAAGGCCACACCTTTTCTTTGGCTATTAAATCTGCAGCTGTTCTAGGGTACATGATGTATCCATGGCCCTTAGCCAGGAGCTACTCAAGTAAAACTGTCATTATTTTGGCAATAGGTTAGCTAGTAATTTTATTAATGATGACACGACCTTGTCGTGTTCCCATAAAAGAAAAAGAAAAACAGTTTTTGGCATTATGTCTTACAGTTTACATCACTTTTACAGAATAAACTTCAATAGAACAGAATAGAGACAGACGTGCAGCCAAACCAAAGATACCACGAGATCTCTATTATTCCAACATTGCGTGATTCATATCAACCACTAATTTGAATGGGACAGTATTTTCAGGGTCAGCTGTGTAAAAGCCAACGCACGGATCCTTTGTAGTGATGTTTGTTCTTTAATCCTAATGATGTTCATGGCAGTATGTACCAGCCTTCCCATCTGGGATATGACTCAAGTAGACATATAACCATTTTATCCCATATCCAGTTAGACTATATAACACTGCTTATATTGTATTGTGTTATATTTTCAAGGATGTGTGAGTTGTTGCAGGCATGAGTATGGTTAACTGACTGACAAAAGAAGCAGTGTCACGCTGCGTTCACACCAGATGCGTCACAAAATATTTGTGCGTCCAGATAACATACAAAGTCAATAGATAGATGCGTCCCAGAGGCATACCTGTCAAGTTTTGGATTTGAAAATAAGGGAAATTTTCTGGCGCCCCACCTGCCCAACTAAGCTCCAGTATCCCTTATATTTAAAGACCTTTATTTACATTGAAATGCTGTGAACATTCCTACTATCAAATAAAGTCTGACCAGAAAGACAATTCTGGGTTAATTATGCTGATGCAAAATGCTACAGAGGGACATTTATTAACAAACTGAGCTTTACATGCATTTTGATACATAAGATATTTATATATATATTGATATATTAAATATTGTAGTTTTCTATATTGCCAAAATAGAAAACTTGATTTATCTTGAATCTCGATATATTGCCCAGCCCAAATTCCTAAATCATAAAACAGCATAAATTAAAACATAAATGTGTATATGAAGCACATGTTTATTTAATATACTTACAGTTTCTATATAGAAGTCAACACGTTGCATATTTACTGTTAATTTCACATTGTTTGCCAAAACGGGATACTTGACAGGTATGCCCAGAGGTGAAATCTTTCCTGTGCGGCGGTGCGGTCCGATTCACGCGTCAAGAGCGTTGGCCGTGCGATACTCGCACATTCGCAAGAGTTGAAATTATTGAACTCCTGCGACTGTTTCGCATGACGAAAGCCAATCAGAGTCTTTGTTGACAATGACGTCAGGCCGTCATGACGGACACGGGTCTGTTCACCCATTCAATCATGGAGTAGAAGCTGTCACACTTCCATTAACTATTTATTTTTGTTTTTATTTATTTCAAACAAAAGAAAAATGCATAAAAAATAAGGGAGGAAAAATGCACAAATCACTTCCAATGCTTTAGCTTGGTTTTGGGGGCAAACACAAGATATCATGATCATTTCATACATTTATTTATTTGACAGGGACAATGCAGTTCAACATAGATCCAAAATACGTATATACAGTAGCTCGTGCTAGTTTATAACTTCTGTTCCTGGTTGGACCTTTCTACACTACAGTGAAATACAGTCAAAACAATAAAACTTAACCACCCACAATATAAAGATTATAAAACATTCTTGTGCACACCCAGGAACAATGACGTAAAAGCACATCCGTCTATGGGACTGTGCAAAACATTTCCGACAATACCAATAATAATAAGAGAGTTTTACAGTGAAAATCAAAATGATCGAGCAAATTATCCTTGATTTATTGATCGATAAGGTGCACACTATGTTTTTTCCAGGTTCCAGTTCAGTCCTGGTTTGACGACATGACGGACAAAGAGCTGTTAGACCTGATTCCTCTGTTTGAGGGTCTCAGTAAAGAAGAGGACATTTACAACATGTTACAGAGCCTGAGGAACAGGTAGCAAACAGCTGCTCCAGCTGCATTTTTCCTGCTTTGGCCCTCAGGAACAGAGGCCGTCCCCTCGCTGCCATGGCACACCAGCTCGGCTCCCGTCCTCCAATCAGCTCTCGGAGCCCCAGCTCGGCTCCCAGCAGGAGGTGTTCAGACTGATATCATGTATCATCCGATGAAGAGAAAACAACAACGAGGATTCTCTCCATCTCTGGACTTAGTACAAGATCAATTTACTGTATGAACATAGTACATGTTTCTAAAAGTGAGACAAACCTAATTTTCTATCAGATAGGACGTTTTGCTATCCTAAGTAATATTTTAGTTACAAAAAAAACAAACAATCGACACATTAATGTGTTTATTTCTTCACTAGGTTTGTTTTCTTTGTGTTGAGCAGTGCTATGCAGGCGGCGGATTCCTGCCTGAGTTTGTGTTCAAACTGTGATTTTTTTTATCTCCTCCTACAGAATGAAGTGCCTTCATTACTGTGCAGATTTTCTTGTGTCGGATGCAGTACAGATTTTAATGCTGCATATTTATTTCAATACCCTTGAGTTCTTAGTAACTGTTGTTCAGTCTTAGATGAAATTATGAACCCAGAATCAATTGAATTTTGGATTGTTCGACATCAGGTTTGTACTATTTGATGTAATTTGTGACTAAAAAACATAAACCCCACTTTATTGTTGAAAAGCTACTACTATACCCCAATAAATGTTCAAGCCAGAAGAAAAATATATAGATTAGTTAGAGAATATGAAACTTTATTTTTTGGGGGAAAGGGTGATGGATACATTGTATAAATGCTGGTAAAATCGTACTGTATGACATGAATAAAGTTGCAAGTTTGCACAATTTTTGTTGTGATGAATTTTTTTTTTTTTTCTTGCAAAAAACGTTAAATTATACATTTATTATAATGCATAACGGTGACGGTCATCAGTTCTCCCTAAGGAAGGGAAAATATTCTTTATTGAGGGAAAGACTTAAAGTGAGGGCAGTGTTAGACCTGGGTGAGGGGGCAAAAATACAAGGGTAAGGGAGTTAGGGACACAGTAGAAGAAGAAAGAGAGCAAGGCCATTTTTGGTTGAGCTGTTGGTGCAATGCATTGTTACAACTGTGCAGAGGGAATAATTACAATAATAGAGAGAATATTAGGAGAATAACATCCCACTGCTCAGATACTATAAACAAAAGAGTAGGGTTACTAAGGGGCGAAAAATACCTTTTTAAATAATTGCTGCTGGTATTTTTAGATAATACTAAAACATACTTTCCCAACTACGGTATATTTAACGTCCTTGTCAAGGGTCTTCAAATTTGTTTTGTTTTCAATAATTCCCGGAAAATTCCCTTGGAAGGTTTTCAACTTTGAAAATTCCTGGAATTTTGCAACCCGATTGAGGTTTTATGTCATTTGAATGAATGATAATATATATGTTTTGATAAGAAAAATGCATTTTAAATTACTCCCAATTTCTAGTCAATTCTAGTTAAAAGTTCCAATCAAATGTTAATATTTTTGAATATTCCCAACATTTCTGAGCCTAAGTTCCCATAGAAATTTACTGGAAATGTTCCGTCCCTTTGCAACTCTAAAAATGGAGCAGAAGTGTGCCTCCAGGTGATCCAGAGCTATTTGTCTGAAGCATACATTTCTAAGTTATGTCCCAGTGAGAGCTATACCTGAAGCTCCAGGCATGCCTGTTCATCCAGAACAGATGTGTGTGTAAGAGCTGCTATTGGAAGCCATCGTGCTGCTCCGGACCTACAAAACGGCCACCACCCCCAGCGCACCTGAACAAACCCATGGGACATGAGGGTACAACCGCTGCCACGCCATCAACGCTTTATTAATAAAGTTGATTTGAATTGACGCAGGGGACTGGTGCAGTGTGTACCTTGCCTTCTGCCTTGCAAAGACCACTACACTACATGCTGCTTGTTTTATTTAGCTGTACCATTGCATCTTCTATACACATGTTGGCCTTTTATCTATCAAAACTTATTTTAACATTTAGTAACAGGTTCTGACCATCATTTTGATTTCAATTAAAACCCTAAATCTCAACAAAAGCCTCTCCTTGACTTGCTTTTCTGTAGACCTGTGGTCATGCCCCTCATGGACATAAAAGCAGTTAATGTACAACTAAGAAGCGCTTCAAGGGACATCTTGATGTGAACTTTTAGTTTCTGCTTATGCTGCAGCCACTTTAACCGTGGCAGTGGATTAGGCATTACAGAGCCCATTGTTCAGGCCTAAAGAATTCTTGCATTCCTTCTTTTCCCCCCTCCTAACCTTACACTCGTCCCCTCGGAAATGTGGGGAATCAAGCTCACTTTGGTGATTAAATGATCTTTTTCTCACATGGAGTCCAGGATTGGGTCAACAAATGAAAAGCGGTGGTCTAAGGTAAGGGGACTTTCAGCCTGTTAACGTCAAGCTGTCGAATGACCAGAGAAGTGGGTTAGTTATGAAACAGCCATTTTTATACATTCCTTGGCAGCAAGTGTGTGAGCTACATTAGAAAAGACAGGAGACTTAGACAATCTCTGCACAGGAAATGGTCAGAGGGAGGCTGAGCCATGAATAATGCACACTGCAGAAAATAAATTTAAAAAATCAACAGATTGCTCTCATTCTTTGATCAGGTTGGGAAACCTTTGATAGCTGGGTATGGTAGAGAAACAAAGAAGCATTGATACAGGGCTTTTTAAATTATTTTCATGAGACATTAATCCTTTACTAGCCATAATGTGGACGATCTAAGTCACATGTGTCAAACTCAAGACCTGGGGGCCAAAATCCTGCAATTTTTACTTATTATTCCACGAAATTTAAAAAAATCAAATCACATTTAAGTATATGTCAATTATTGCTAAGATTTGGTTGATGTCTGCCATACTTTATGTCTAATTATATATATATATATATATATATATATATATATATATATATATATAGTGCAAACTTGTGCAAACTTGGGCACATTGTTTTCCAGCCTAAAATCTGTGGCCCACTTGAGTTCGAACTGGTCCGTATTTGGTCCTCAAACTAAAAGTTTGACACCCCAACCACCAATTTGGCCAGCAGTAAAAATGAAAGATAAAATGAATTATTGTGTAAATTATTAAATATTCCAGTTGTAGAAAAAAAAAAAAAAATTCACAAACGTAATGAAACGCTGCAATATTTTCAGGGGATTTGTACTTTCCCTAAATGCAAATTGTGGAAAGTACTGTAAATTCTTTTCTTTTCTCCCAAACCTTGCAATTTCTTGCAAACAATTCCACAAAACTCCTCTAAAATCACACAAAAATTTAATAATTTTTAACTAACGATCAGGCAGGGACTAATATTAAAAACTAGAGTACAATTGATGTCAACATTGTTCTTTTCCCCCGAACTAAAATCTGCATCCCACTTGAGATCAAACTGGTCCATATTTGGCTCCTGAACTAAATGAGTTCGACACCCCTGATCTAAGTCATTGCATTAAGATCAAAGTTTTTCTTGCTGACTTTGATTGAAAGGATCCACATAACCAGCAACAATAGAGTTGTAGTTACCAAATGCCTTGAATTACATTTTAACCTTTAAACATTTATTCTACAATAAAGATATTGAAGTGGAAAGGGAAAGGTGATCATGGTAACATTAGAGTTTCTGGCTATAGGCAGACTATAGAAGAAGAAACGTTCCCATGTCTTCATTCCCAATATGCTTCCAAATAAATGTGGGCTAAAATAATAAAATAAACTACTAAAATAAGCTGTGGGTAGTGTTTTTGAGGCAGAATGTGGGAATGATTGACGGGCACTCTCCGCTCCGCTGGTAATGGAAAATCTATTAGATGACAATGTCTCCATGTTGTTTCCCAAACAGGGGCCATGAAAGAGCATCTAGCATCAGGCCCCCACAGAGCTAGAAACAAACTTGTCTTTTGGTGAATAGTCTTTACCCCTGGGTCCTAGAAATGTCAACACAATCCTTTCCCTCGAGGATATACCAATGCAATAGTGCCAATCTGCCTTTGCCATTGAGCGTTTGTGTGTGTGAGCACAGATTGACGGACTGAGCCTTGGATCGCTCTCCAACACACTCAGAGCTCCTTGAGTGCATTTGCGAAGCTGCTGGTCGTAACAGTTGTGAAATGAATAATCGGTGTAGAGTGCAGGCCTCTGTTCCGAGTCCTCACTCAAACACAAGCAGCATCTTGTGTGACTATTTAGACGATCTCATTTGAGGATTAAACACTCGTTTTCCTCTGCTGCATCCTTGATGTTTGGATGCTTTGGTTCAGCCAATGTGAAAACTGGGAGGTTGGTGAGTGGGACGTGCTTCCCACTGCGCTATTGTAAATATTGAAACAGGAAATTACAGGTGTGTTCAAATCTGGGCGTGGAAACAAATACATCCAACCCTCCATACTGCACACACACACACACACACACACTCCAGCTTGCACATATAGTATAGGAGCAAAGGGAACTCTGCTTAATACAAACTTGTATTCACTACTTCATTGTAGGAAACCACCCGGCCTTCTTTACGTCAGACACATCACAAGGTAAGGCTTTTATTTTGGTTACAACCTTCATTTTAAACCCCTTGAATTTGTTCTCAAATCCCTTTTTGTTAACCAAAGTTACAAACCAACAGAAATGGAGAATCATTTTAAAAATTTAGTGAAAATTTACATTTAAAACTATTGTGGTGTTTTTAGTGGCCATCTTTCATAGGACACAGGTGGAGACGCTCCACTGGAGAGAGTCATACAGAGGATGTATTGTATTGTATTGTTTATGATTACCAAAGCTGATTGTGCAGCTTTGAGTCAAAGGACAGCAAAATCTAATGGACTGGAACCAGTCACTCCTCTCTCAGAAAACAGCTACACGCTGTATGGAAATATATCTTTTCACCAGTTATTTGCACAAGTCTTTCCAATGATTTGAACCATGATCAGATTGCAGAGAGCAATGTTTACTTTCTGTTGGCAATAGGAGAAGAAAGATCAAAGACAACTTTGTTAGATAGATCATGAAACAAACACAAATGACAAACATTTGTGGCTATAATCTGAAAAGGTGGCTTACTTGTATTTAAAGCTATACATACAGTAAAATACTATGTGCAACACCAACTTTTGCTTTTAACCTTTCAAAACCAGTCTCCTAAATACTGGAAATAATAAATGAATGAAAATGTTCACAAAATTGATTCAAACATAGAAAATCTGACACTGTTGTCAAGTTGATTGGCAGAGTGAATGAATAGATGCGACAGTTTTAGACCATAATGTACTTTAAAATCATATTATCTGTGCTTATTCACCGTCGACCCCTTTTAAAGCTCTTGAAAACTTGTAACTTACTACAACTATAGTATACACAAATCTTAAAAATGTTCAAAAGCAAAAATGAAACTTTCTTGCTCCTCCAGGAAAAAATGTGGAAAGAAATTCATATACCTTGAAAATAAAATTTAAAAACAGATTTTCCTGAAGTAAAGACCACTGTAGAAATGACTGTAAGGTCTGTAAATTGTTAGTCTAAGTAGTTAGACTATACTTCAAAGTTTTGTTTTTTTTTCTTGTTCTTCTTTACTTATTTGCGAAACATTTAGAAATAAAGTACTCCATGTTCTGCCTGGTGTGAAACATTTATGAAACCACATTTCAGTTTTTTCTTTATAAGCCCAAATAGAGTTAAGCCAAGTTAAAAATTATTCAAGGTGTGGTCAGAAGGTGTGTTCTCGGAGGAGAGAGGCAGGGTACCTTTGCACTCAGGATTGCTCCCAGAGGATCAAACTTCCTCATTTTTCAGGGTCGTTGTTCAGTAAGATAAACGTGCCTAAAAGGAGAGTTGGAAAAGGAGACCTTTCTCAGCTGAGCCACACACTATTACGAGTCCTTTGTGTGGTTCACATGCAGCTATTTAAAAACCTGTTTCTGCAGGTGAACACTGGCATTGTGTCTGCAATCTGCACCGGACCTGCCTGTGATGGAGCAAAGTTTGTTTTCTAACCCCATATTGTCGCCCATGTTGTGCCGTGCTGTCCAGTTAAGGCAGACATACACGATTTTTGGCCCATTTTGAGACAACTTTTCACTCGTGCAACTATTTTTAGGATCGGGCCGAGTCTCGGCTAAGTCGTGTGTCATGCGTCGTGTCGTATACATGGGGTCACGAGAAGCGATTAACACTTCACGACCAGCTCCCGATCAGCAATCGTATGGTCACAAGAAAATCAAACATGTTTGAAATCCTGGTCGCCACTCGCGAGGGTATCGCACTGTTGAAGCAGTGCCACGGACCAGCTTACCGCAAACTCCCACACTCTGCATGCACGAACACTGTAGGACCGCTGTAGAATTGACGGACCGTACTGCCCACGCTCCTGGTCCATCGCATCGCTGCGTAAGTTGCGATGGACCAACTTACGTAAATAAGTTGTAAGTTGCATTTCCGGATACAAGACTTTGACGTGTCGTGTATGGACGTACAGCGTAAGCAGTCAGGTCCCCTCAAAGTGTCGGTTCGTATAGTGTGAGAACATAAGCTGCAAATATTTGAACTCTGCAATCGAGTGGCACAATTTGAGCTGAAGCTGAGTACGACTGAAAAAAAATCGCACAGTGTATGCTTGCCTTAAAAGAGCATAGGGCAGGATTTGAGAAAAAAATTGAATTTCCCGCGAACTGCGGACATTTACCTTACAAATGACGCTGATGTGCGTTCTCGATGGCTTGGAGAGGCGGCCCAACACTGGAAATAAAAAAGAATGAAAAGAAGAAGACGGCTTTGAGACTGAAAGAAGACAAGCATAGTGGAGTAAACTACTGTTTGGTTCCACAGATGTACGCAGAGGCAGGTGCACAGGTTTTGCAGTAAACAGTCACATGAACGGCGAGTAAATAAATAACCGTGTCACAGTCTCATCCAAGGCCGACCTGACAGTAAAACCCTCATTTTTTTTTCCAAAGAAATGACATATTTACATTTGTTTTAGTGGTAATCACCGATTTATTAACAAACACTTGTTAATGGCAACATCAGATCAGCGCACGGGGTAACAAGCGAAAGTGAAACAAAAGGGAGGAGTGCACGCAAGAGACCCATCGGATCCATTTACATAATCCATGTATCAAAGATGAGGCTAATCCATGTTACTGTGCAGAAAAAGGAATGTTTCAACAGTGCATTAACCCTGCACCATGGATCACAGCTCTCATTGTTAAAGATAAAGCTGCATTCTTCAGGGCTACAGCTGCTGCAGCAGGAAAGGAAGAACGCTGCGCGCAAACGACACTATGTGACCAAAGCCAACCACCAGTTCTAAAAATCTGTCCGAACCTGACCCGTCCGGAGCCGTCGGGTCCCGTCAGGGTTCGGTCAGGTATCCATCCTCTAGTATCAGCTGTAAACAGTTGATGCGCCCCCCCGCGGCTGCTTGGCTGATGACTGCAGTTACACTAGCCACTGTAATGTCGATATGAGTTTGACTTCTAGATCTTGCTTGATGCTCCTTTAACTGGACTGTGCTGCTGAATCTCCACACCAGGTCTTGTTTTTAGGGACACGCCTACAACATCTTAAACAGAGTAAACAGGTCACCGAAACACTGGACTCAAACAGCGCTGCCACAGTACTCCAATACTGAACCTTATTCAAAGGATTGGCTGAAACACTGTGTTCCATACCTTTGTGTGTTTATCTAAACGTCTGAGCATTGATAATAATATTAATAAAGGTGTGGCAGCTGCTGGTACACCACAGCTGAATTGACCTACCTTATATTTCAGATTTGTTGCTCCGTCAATCACCTCCGTGTGTGGTGTTTTATTCCCCCGGAGCAAAGAGTACAGGCAGGCAGTGTGAATTATATAAGTCATCAATTATATAGCTGAGCTCTTTCACTGAAGAATGACTGTATGGATCCAGTTCCGCCAATCATATATTCACTATTTGTATTCACCATGTAGCTCAGGCCGTGGAGCCTGTTTGCATTCAGAGCTGAGTCTGTATTCTTGGCTCAGCTGGTGACACAGTGTTTGCTTATCAGTGCAGTTGTTACCGACATAGGAGCGAAGAGGCAGTTCAAGCACCGCTGATTGCAGAGCTTGCTCGTCGCATCGGTGCCAAGCTGACACTAATGAAGGGGATCAGAGGTGCTTTCCCACTGAAAAGGCTAATGTCATATTAAAGACATCTGCATCCTGTCAAATAATCCTCAGAACGAGTAAGAATGTAGCCTACTCTGAGTTTAGAAAGCTTTTGAACTCAAACACACAAAAATATAAATGTATATGTATATATTATATTAACAACTAATAATAATTGTAAACTGAACCTATAATATACAACAGAAGAGGAGCAGAAGTCTAGACAAATGTAGCTGTTTTCCCACTAAAAAAGGGTTAAAAGGTTCATTTCTGTGTAAAATTAGTATTTATTAATTATTAGTTATTACAAACACATAGTTTATCATAATGCGAGCTGGGGTTCTGTTTGTGCTTGAAAGTGCGTACAGTGATAAAGACATTTGACCTGTTTGACTTCATGAATCCTTGGATTTTACTTTCTTTTACAGTTACAATTTATAAATGTACCAAATCTTTTGCACACAGATCAATCAGGAAGTAGGAGGCTTGGGGTGGACCATGTGTTATTGGCTGAAGATTAGTTAATCATTTTTTACATTTAGTAATCCATTCATTTCATGTTAACTGACTTTTTATACATTTGAACTAAAACAAACCAAAAAACAAAACAGAAGGAAATTTTGATCAAATTCTCTGTCAATATACTCTAGCTAAGGACTACATGTAGGTTTAAGTTATTGATACATTTCCACTAATATTGTACCTTGGGACCATTTTCCTGTGTCATTTCCATTCAATTGGACTATTCCTTGTCCATTTTACCTGCCTTAAATCTCAGTCTCTATTTGTTTGTAAAGCAGGCTTTCACAGGAGAGTGTTTTCTGCTTATCTTGATATATTTTTTTTCAGTTCAGCAGAAACATGAGCGATGACACTCAAGATTCCTTTAGAAATGTCAACAAAAAGCCAGGCCTGCAGATATGGACCATCAACGTGAGTCATTCATCATACAAACGTCAAACATCCTATTTTATGTGCTTATTATCACTAGTGGCTTCATTGCTTGTATTTACCTAAAGTGTGTCATGCTGCAGCTTTTTTTTTTTAATTTTTTTTTTTATGTAATTGCACTTTTGGTTTCTTTACTCAGAAAATGCAAATGGTTCCTGTCCAAGCTCAATGCTTCGGGAACTTCTTTGAGGGAGACTGTTATATTGTTATGTGTGTGAGTACAACGCCGAACACTGAAGCATTAGTCCTGCTTTTTCCCCACAATCGAGCATCTTTACGTGTTTTTTGGTGTCATTTTCACCAGATAGGTGAGAAGAAAGGCACGAGGCAGTCTGCTGATATCCACTACTGGATAGGAAAGCACTCCTCTCAGGATGAGCAGGGATCTGCTGCTATCTACGTCACCCAGCTGGATGAGTATTTGGGTGGGACTCCAGTCCAGCACAGGGAGGTGCAGGGCAATGAGTCACCTCGGTTCAGGAGCTACTTCAAAAATGGCCTGATGTAAGACAAAAAAAAAAAAAAAATGGAGTGAATGTGTGATTGCAACAGAGATGTAAAGAGTGAAAGAATAAAACGCTCACGTACAAGTAAAAAGTAGCTCAGTTAAATAGAACTCAAAGTAAAAGTTCCAAAATCTTGCACATTTATTTATTTTCCACAAAAAAATAAAAAGGTTTGTCAACATGTACAATTCCTTTTTAAATACCATAACGCAAAGTAATTCAATTCAAAATAAAAAGATTCTCAGGCTGAGAACATAACCTCCATTCAATGCTGTTTTTGTCTAATCATTTCAATTTTTTGGAGTTTCACAATGTCCGTTTATCATTTAAAAACCAAAAATGGGTTTAGAAATGTAACAAATTACTTTAATTATTTTAAAATGTACTTAATTCCAAGTAAAATAATTTATTTTGAAATATACTCAAAAAAGTACCCATTAAAGTAACTAAATTACAGTACTTGTAATCCGTCACGTTCAGCTCTGGATTGCATAAAACACGCACATGCACGCATTTACGCTGTAATCTCACTGATACATGGCTTACCACGCTAATCCACCAGCGTCAAATGATTATGACACAAACAGGCTAGTTTCACTTAACACTTAATCTTACTTCTTTAATGTTACACAGTTTAAAAAGCCCACGATGCAGTGACTCCTTGCCTGTTTTGTTTTTTTTCCCCTACTTTGTGCCTCTCTTTGTGTTTTATTACACTTGAACTTTGGTACTGTACACCACTCTGTCCGCAGTTACAAAAAGGGTGGAGTGGCGTCAGGTTTCCAACACGTTGACACAAATGTCTACAACATTCTGCGATTGCTTCACGTTAAAGGGAGGAAGTGTGTCACAGCAACAGAGGTATGAGGGATAAAATATAAGCCGTTAACCCTGCCCACGACTGCTCTCACAACCATGCCATGATGGACGCTATGGCAAGTCGTTTGAACATTTAATCAGTAGAAGTAATAACAACTATAGATATCAACAATTTCTTTTTGACTTGTTAGAATCCCAGGCCAACATATTCATAATGTCATTTTGATTAGTTGCAATTGGAATGAATGATATCTACTATCTCTAGTCACAATGTTAATTGTTGATATGAACAATTCAGTGGAAAGAGTCATCATATATTGACTTCCATTCACATTTAATTTACAGATATCTAGAATTCAAATTTGAATAATATAATATATGATAATAGAATAAAATAGAATATATATTTGTTATAATTCTAAGTCAAAATATCCTTCATGTAATTTCCATTCAACTAGTTTCAAACGTAACTAATGATATTTGCAGTTCTAGTTTTACTCATCACAGTTATTTTATTAATATCAACAATTCAATTCTCACTCACAGAAAATACCATTGTTGATATCTGGAGCTAGAATGGGAAAATACATTTCTACTAGTCAAAATTATTTTTTGACATGTGGACATTTAATTGTAGACAGCTATAATTGTTGTTCATATATGTGAAAAAAAATCTATAAATTAATTAAAGATGTCAGTCAACACGTTTTGACTTGTTAAAAAATGTAATCACGACATATAACATGTCAAAATTGTTTTACTGATATCTTAAATGAACATTTTAGCATGTCAAAAAAGGCCCATTTCCACTAGTGAAAACTAAATTGCAACTTGTGAGCCTGACTGATTAAACGTTAAAGCGGTTTGCCATAGGATGGTGTGTTTGCTCTCCCTCGAACAAATTGTGTCATGTTTGTTGTCACAGCTGTCTGAGAGCGTGATCACCAGTAGTGCAAAATGTAAAATAAACCCAGCAGTTCGTGACGTCCATCAAAATAAAGAGACACATTAGCACTGTGTTAATGTGTTTGAATGCAGGTGGAGGTCTCATGGAATAGTTTTAACAAAGGAGATATATTTCTTCTGGATATGGGGAAGGCCATTGTGCAGTGGAACGGCCCTCAGAGTAACAGACGGGAGAAGCTAAAGGTAAACCTCCACTCTGATTGATTGTTGTTTTGGTGACATGTTAGCTCATGTTCAGTGTTTTAGGTTTCACAAAAGTAAACTATTAACTTCGGTTGACTTTTTTTTAGGTTTTGTTTTAAAGAGTTACTAAGCCTCAAGTTTTTTTTGCAGATGTGCATCTAGGCTGGAAATATTTTTAAAAAATGCCTTGAGTATGGGCGTGGACACTGGAGCAGTTAAGACACACCCAAAGGCGGAGTTTAAGATTCTTATCAGTGGGGGGCATAAGAAAAAATATAAATAAATACATAGACCGTCTTGACATTTACGCCAACCACAATGTGTGTAACACATACAATGATGCAAAAATGATAAGTAGCATAATTGATCATGTTGACTACAAAGATTTGCGTCGACACGTTGTTTAATGTTGTAAATTCATGATAAAATCAGGGTGGCGGCTGCTCGCCGCTTTATTTTTGCTGCAGTGCCATACATGAACTGCTGGGTGCAGTGTCGCTTCACCATTTCTATTGTGAAGATGAACTGTACAACAGAAGAAGAACCAACCTAAAGTCTCAAAAGTTTGGGACCATTTCATCGAAAACGTATACTACACACCTGAAGTAGATATATGTCTTGTCACTGTGTTTTATGGCACTTAAAATATTTGTACATTATGTAAATTATATTAAGTATTGTATTTTTTTTTTATTAATTTGCAAAAGCTATAATGAAAACTTTTGAAATAAATAAATAAATAAAAATATTTGCTTATGGACATGGCAAGTTTAAACTATAAAATCTCCAAAGAACAATCTATATTATAAATACTTACACAATGAATACTCACTAAAGCTCTCTATTCACAAATGTCTCACTTCAACGTACTCGCCACAGATTGCAGAGTTGACAGGTGCTAGTTTTTAATAAAAGGGGCGGGGCCAGCAGCACTGGTTTATGACGTAAGAAGCCACCAAAAACACTATTCACAGCCAATAGCAAAATTTACTGTAATAGCCTGATTTCAACCATACTTGTGGTTTCATTACAGTTTTGAAACCATGTTGAAATGTTATTGAGATTGTTTTGTTTTTTTTTGCTTTGATTCTAACATATTACAGTTAGTTTGATGTCACAGATGTTAGTTCTACCTCAGGTGTGTAGTATAAGTTTTCAGTGAAATGGTCTCAAACTTTTGAGACTTTAGGTTGGTTCTTCTTCGGTTGTGCAATTCTTCTTCACAATGTAAATGGTGAAGCAACACTACGCCCAGCAGTTCATGTAGGGTAGTGCAGCAAAAATGAAACAGAAAGCGTTCGCTGGCCTGATTTTATCATGAATTTCATACATTAAACCACGCGTCCACTCAAATTTTTTTTAGTCAACATTATTAATTATATTACTAATAATTCTTGCATTATTGTATATTGCACACATAGTGGTTGGTTGAAAACTCAAGACGGTTTATATATTTATTTCTATTTTTTATTTGGCCCTGCCTGGCAAGAATTTCAAACTTTGTCTATGGTTTCAACCCATAGAGGGCAGTCACTCTTACATTCTTACAACAAAATATGCCAAATTGAAACACTGTGTCTAAACAACTATACAACACTACTACCTAATACATTTGTTTTCATCAGAAACAGTGGTGGTTTAGTTACTCCTTAAGATTTAACCCTATAAAAAACTATTTTCATTTATTTATTTTCATCTTTAATTGTCATCGAATGTTTCTGAATACAATCAAAATGAGAGCAAATAGAAATTTAAATTTCAAATCTCTGGACACAGGCGGTCATGTTAGCCCAGGACATCCGGGACAGAGAGAGAGGAGGTCGTGCTAAGATTGGTGTTGTGGAGGGAAATAATGAGAGAGACTCTCCTGAGCTGATGAAGGTCATGACGAAGGTTCTCGGCCCAAAGCCCGGGCAGCTGCGGGAGGCCACTTCTGATGAGGAATCTGACCTTGTGCAGAAAAATAATGTCCGACTCTACCAGTAAGGACAGTCCTTTTGGTTCCTACTGTAACAATCTGAACACATTTTGTTTGTTTATGTCACACAATCTTTTCTCACATTTGTCTCCACAGTGTGTTTCAAAACAGCGGAAATCTTGTCGTTCAAGAAGTTGCCACTCAGCCTCTCACACAGGACCTACTTCTGTCCTCTGTAATTAACTAGTGCCTTCACTGGGTTCTGTGGACACTGCTGGTGAAAAGACAAGGTTCCATCTTGTTAGGCTTATTGTGTATTTTCTTTTGTGTGTCAGGACTGCTACATTGTGGACAAGAATGGCTCCAGCGTGATGGTGTGGAAAGGCAAACAGTCCTCCAAAGAGGAGCGACGAGAGGCAATGAATAGAGCAGTGGTGAGCGGCACCGTTAGAAATAGTCGTTATAATTGCTCTATATATTTTATTAGCAATATTAGCAACTTTTTAAACATTTCAACAAATCACTTGTTATTTTACCTTTCACTAAAGGGTTACATTAAAGCCAAGAACTATCCAACCAGCACTCGTGTGGAGGTGATGACTGAAGGCGGAGAGTCAGCAATGTTCAAACACTTGTTCAAATCCTGGAAAGACAAAGACCAAACCCACGGTTTGGGCACCACCTACAGTGTGGGAAAAATAGGTACGTGAACCGTACAAAAACATCAAGCAAGATAGGATGCTGCATTTGATTTTTCATTGTGTATTTGGTTAGGTTCAGCTATTTTTTAGTTATTATATTGATAATTTAGCTATTTTTTTTAGTGGCCAGAATTTTTCTCCAATTATAATTATAATTATAATTATTTTTAATCCTCCTGAAATAAATAACCTAATGAAAGTTCTGTTAAATCTAAATAAGCTGTAAAATACACTAAAAACAAATATCTATACTAAAATTTTTTTTTTCTTCTACTGGTTACCTTGTATGGCTTTCTAATCAATGAAAATATAGTTTTTTTATATTTTTGGTGTGGACATCGGAGCCTTTTTTGTGTCAGTATACCCCTTGATTTCAATTTTTTTTTTAAATAGTAAAATATGGGAAAGCTTGATATGAAAGACATTTTAATAATTTAATAATAACTACATATGTGTAGAACTGCATCATGGTTCCACAGTTTTGCGTTCAATTATAATTGACATTTTTTATAGAATTGCATGGCATGATTATGACAGCAACATATTTTTAAAATTACACTTAAAATGATATATGTGCCATAACTGAGCCCAACCCTGGTTAACACTGAATGGAATGGCTTCCACAGCTAAAGTTGACCAAGTAAAGTTTGATGTGATGGAGCTCCATGCTCACCCTCAACTGGCAGCACAGAAACGTATGGTGGATGATGCTTCAGGAGACGTCAAAGTGAGGAAAATGCATTTATTTCCATTATAAGTTCAGCTGTTTTTGGACTGTGAGAGGAACCAGTTTCTCACAGATCCATATAAGAGATTATTATATTGTCTTTTTATTTTTTTAGGTGTGGCGCATTGAACATGTGGAGCTGGTTGAGGTGAATCCAGCCACATACGGACAGTTTTATGGGGGAGACTGCTACTTAGTGCTGTATACATATCAGAGAGCCGGCCAGCAGCGGTACATACTCTACATGTGGCAGGTCAGTGTCATCCACACTCTGTCTCAGGTCTGCTTCTCTACTTTGACAATAACACCATTTTACAACTCTTTGACATCAGGGACGTCACTCTACTGCGAATGAGATCACAGCATGTGCTTATCAAGCAGTCAATATTGATAACCAGTTCAATGGAGCCCCGGTGCAGGTCAGAGTGGTCATGGGAAAGGAGCCTCTGCATTTCCTGGCCATTTTTAAAGGGAAACTCATCATTTTTGAGGTGCGATTCACAAAATATACATGATCTCATTTATTCTACAACTTAAGAAGACTTCACTATAGTCATACTATTAAGCAGGATGTCAAAACCATTTGAGTTGGCCTAGTTCAGTCTTAAATGGTCGGAACCATAAAGATATGGTATTATTGTGCTCTATTTCTAACACTTCCATATGTAGACAACTGTATATATATATATTTTTAGGTGTAATCCATACAGTTATAGATATTTGGAACTGAGCTGTGTGTTAATTTAATAAATGACTAATGTGCCCCTGTCCAATTCAAGGCCTGCAGTAAATTCTTTTAACCAATCACAGAATCTAAGTTTGTCAATTTTAAAGACAAAATTACAGGGAAAACAGGAATCTTATTGTTGTGTAAGTAGTCATTTAAACTTAAATGTAAAATTCTTAAGTTTTTTCTGAGCACTACGAGATGACTATTGTTGTAATTTGTGCTATAGAAATAAAGTAGAATTGAATTGAATTTACATTAATTACAGTCAACACAGGCATGATTGTGGTAAAATTCTCATTATTACCGTCATAAAGATGCTCATCAGGTTTGGTCAATTTGATATCAAACGGGAATGAATGTTGTCCCTAACATAGAATAAGGATTAATGTGTTCAATGTAATTTTCACTTTGAGCAAAATAGACCTGAATATGATGCTCTGGTGGGCCGGATTGGGCCCGCAGGCCTTGACTTTGACACCTACTGTATACTCCAAAGTAATCCACTTGATATAGACACAAAGTGAACTTGTTAACATTTCAGGTAGAATCAGCAGAACAATGAGACAATCTAATCAGCCAATGAACAATAAAAGTGGTTGCCATGGCGATGATCAGCATCAAACAGTGAAGCACGAGCAGAGAAACTGTGCGCAGAATACTGAGCAGTGCAGTGAAGTGTGAATCATGTTGAGGACAACAGAAAAGACATTTTAATACAGTTGATTGTTCTTTAAAAACATCCTGGTACATAAATAAAAGCTGGTCTCTGTTCAAAGGGAGGAACGGGTCGACCTAGTGTGGTCAACCCGGACCCCGGTGCCAGGCTTTTCCAGGTGAGGGGGACGTCTGAGCTGAACACGAAGGCCACTGAAGTCATAGCCAGAGCTTCATCGCTCAACACCAACGACGTGTTTCTGCTGAAGACTGACCACATGTGCTTCCTGTGGTATGGGAAGGTACCGTGTGTGCACAAAGCAAACCAAAGAGTTATGGGTTTGTGTAACTATTTTCACACAAATCTATGGGTTTTTGATGTTTCCACAGGGTTGCAGTGGGGATGAGAGGGAGATGGGGAAAGCCATTTCTGAAGTGCTGTCCAAGCAGGACAAGCGGGTTGTGATGGAGGGACAGGAGCCAGCTGAATTCTGGGTAGCTTTGGGAGGAAAAGCACCCTACGCCAGCGACAAAAGGTAAATACAGACGTCAAAATGACACTTTAAAAGTAGTTACAGTATGTCTCTGCACCACCAAACCACACCAACACCCTTCATCTGATTGAAACGCATTTTAAAGCCTCAAAGAAAATGACAAGCTATTCAGCAAGGATTGTTTTTCAGCACTTTGGATTGAGAGGTCGGTTTCATTACAGACTGGAGAGAGAGGAGCCGCCTCACAGCCCTCGGCTTTTTGAATGCTCCAATCAGACGGGGCGCTTCAGGATGACTGAAGTGGATGACTTTGCTCAGATTGACCTGGACGAGGAGGACGTGATGATGTTGGACACCTGGGAGGAGGTAAGAGGTCCAGACAGTGGAATTCACTTCATTTTATACCAGTGAAGCAACCTAAGGAGCTGGGAATGAAATGAATACACGACAGACAGAAAGTGGCCAATGTTGTTGCCACACAAAAAATGCACATTTGTATGTAAATGTGAAAATATTTAAATAACATTGAATCGTACTGTTTTTGATAACATTTCTAAAGTGTCTTTAAATGGGAATTTTTCTGTGGTAAAATAAATAATTAAAAGACTTAAGTATTTACGAACCAGTGTGGATTTGTAAATTAACCTCTTCTTTGAGGATTGTTACAAATGTTCTCATCATTTTTGTTTGCTGTGGATTTCCTGTTCAAAGTCTGTTGGCCAAAGAAAAACATTAAACATAAATAATAGCTCTTTAAACATTTCAAACTTCATTAATCTACTTTTGCTGTATACTTAGTTGGATAAGTGTTGTAATTAAGTTTTAATATAGTGATTTTTGTAGAAAGAATATTAGCAGAAAACCTCCCACTAATCAGATATTAATTATGAAATAAAAGTGTATAGAAGGTGTGACACAGAGAGTCAGCGATTTCTATACATCCCTGGCATTTTCTGTCAAACCAGCCCACTTATGAACCCATTTTTTTTTAATCTATTTACATTTTGCAACTGCCTTTGTCCCATTTTTGCCCTTTTTCCAAAAAGTTTCAACACTTTTTTTCAGACTTTAGCTATACCTTTTGTCAATAAATACCCCTTTTCCCCTATTTTTTGTCAAATTTTGCACGTTTGTTTTGAAACTTGTCCAATTTTTTGTCCTTTCTTTAATCTTTTTTGGCCACTTTTCATCCAAATAAGATAACTTTTGTCCAATAAATACCACTTGTTTTCTTTTACCACTTAATTTGGCCAATTTTTGTTCCACATTTAAGTCCTTTTTTACTATTGTTTACCACATTTTGCTAATTTAAGCTACCCTTTGCCATTACATACCACCTCGTTCCTCTTTATTTGCTTGACCTGCTTTTAGCTGATTTTAGTCATTTTACACTCTTTTCTTGCCACATTTTTGCCACTTTTGAACTATT